>NW_012028382.1:1499717-1539838 GCF_000956235.1 Wasmannia auropunctata | reverse complement strand
CACACACACACACACACACATTTACACACATATACACTTGCCCGCGCGTTGCGTCGTTTGGAGGGTAGTTACACGTACACCGGCGGATGTTCGACAGCTGTAGAGCAACACGTCGCTAGCACGACTCGTTACGTACGTGTTCCTATACGTATTTTCGTTGGTAAAACGATATGGGTTCCAATCGGCCGTTACGAGCTATTCCGTAAGACAGGTAAGCTCGTGAGCAAGCAGAGACCCGTAATTACGTCATCAATTTACCGAACGTCCGTTGACGAGGCGACCGCCGGATATGACATTAAAGGCGACCTTGTGCGAGAGATTTACGTTAAAGTCACCGAGTTACTTCCAAGATCGTAACGTGGATATATGTATAAATGCGATGGTCAACAATGTATACGGACGATGCAAATGTATCTCGATACAATGTAATTTTGTCTCTTGTCAGCTCAAGTTATATTCATTCTTTTCCCTTTTTTTTTTTTTTTAACAACGCGCAACGGTTGGAATGATATTTCCGCATAATCGTCGTTTATGAATGTCCCAAGGATTTTCGCACACCGACCTGTCACCGACTTGTCGCGCGTTTCCATATTGCGAAATGGTTATTAAAACGTGGCGTCATCCAATTAACGAGTAATTACCGTTGCTTATTATTGCTTGATGAGCAACACACCGTTATATCGCGACAGACGTGTTGTCTAATATTCCATTATCGATGAATATTAATTAATGTCACGCGTGTATGTATCGTGCGCGGATAATTAAATTGTTATAAATTGTCGGGGGTCCACATGGGAATCTTCGAACGCGACAATAATTATGCGCGTTATCGCGAATCGGTATTTCTAATTTTTTCACGTTTTCGTTAGAAGACGTGACAGATCGATCGTCCGATATACTCGAAGATTGCAAACAGCGATACCTCGCGCGCTCATTACGAGTTCTTGCCCAAAGTCTGGCAATTAGGGTTGATCTCTTATTGCCAGCACTAGTTTGCCACTCTCCTCGCGACAGAGTTTCGCAAACTGGAGAAAGGATCATCGGAGGGTAGGTTGATTTAAGCCCTGCGGCTAGGTGGCGGAAATCTTTGATAAGGCACGGCTACCGCAAACGCTGATTGGTTGCCCGAGGCCTCGCACGGATATGACGTTCAAACAATACGCTTCATGCTAACAATGCAATCGGCCGAGATAAAGATGTATAGATTCAACCGATATCCATCTACATCGCCTGTCCTATCTGATCGTTTACTTATGACTTTGAATATTCTGATATCCTTATTCTAATTTCGAGACTCTGATGATTGAAAGATGAAACATCGTTATTGACGGATGACGTTTTCTTGCGTTTTTGGGCGCAACTTGTACGAGGATACATAAGATGTAAAATGTCGCAGTGAAATTCATGTCTCTTTGGCGCGACAAATGTGGCATAAAATGATCTAACGTAACGCTGCTCGCGTAATTTAATTTCCTTGTATGTACGCGGCGTTACGCGAGTACGCAAGCGCTGAAGCGGGTTGCGCGTGTGACACACTATCTTGGTTATATTTTGCATAATTCTCTTTGATCAACGTTTCGCGGCGTTTTGGCGTGATTAAATTAATTAATCACTTCTAACCGGCACGTGCGTCTTTGTATCTATCGCGATTAGGGAATGTACACTTTAGTTTCTATCGCGTCGACGAAAAGGAAGGGAATAGAACGCTCGTGATATCGAACGCTCTCCGTGCAATCTGATGTATCATATATCATATATATATATATATATATGTGTGTTTGTGTGTGTGTGTGTGTATAGTGATTATGTGTCGACGTTTACTTTAAAAGCACACGTACATCCGCCGGTACACAAAGCCGCGTGGTGTCTAGGTACCAAGATATATATCGTTACGCGCGATCGATGTCGTTATATTTTTCTTCGACCGTGTATATACATTGGGCCTTGTTTTCCCGAGTATAATGAACCTCGTTTGTCGTTAAACTTCGTCGCACCTATACATAGACCACTCTCGGCTAGTGCCGGGCTATCGGCGACGTTGACGTTGTCGCGCGTTCAAGCATAAAAGTGTTGCCGGTAGTATATAAACTGGCGCCTTCAGTATTGTTCCACGCCTGAGAGAAAGAGAGAGAAAGAGAGAGAAAGAGAGAGAAAGAGAGAGAAAGAGAGAGAAAGAGAGAGAAAGAGAGACATGGCCGGACGGTTATTATAAACGTCGAGCGAAGAAATATCGACGTAACTTGGGTGCTGGTTCGAAGCGAAGAGCCGCCTTTTACCTTACTTACTTAAGTACGTGTCGCGCCTCTCTGTCCGCTAGGGTATTCCGACGTTACCGTATACGCCACTTTCCAGGAAGAATTCATGTCGCCGGGCTTATTCTGACGTCAGTAAGCTGTTACTCTCTTCTTGTTTCCGTACAAAAGAGATTTGTCACGCGGAAAGGGATGATGGGATAACAGGAGGAAAATAATTGAATTCGTCATTGTGTGGAGAATGTGTGTCATAACAGAAATTTTTTAGCGATAAGATGAGGCTCTTGAAATGGTTTATCGTTTATTGTTCCATAAATCGTGCTTCACATGAATACAGCACAATTTGAATATTTTGGTCATTCACATGTCTTCAGAATATTTTTCCAGGAAAAATATAAATTAATTTTTCTGGCTTATTTAAAACTCTCATCCTGTACTAATTTAATTGTATTATCAAATGAAATGGGGAAAAAATTGTGTCAGCTGAAATTACGAATCGATGATAGGATTTTTAGTATTTTTGTGATAAAAAAATTGTTGAATGTGGATATACAAAAACAAATGATGCAATTGAGTGGTACGCGAAAAAAAAGAATAACGTTTAAAAGATGTGATATCATATTGTTTATCACATATTGCTATTAAAATAATATATATTATATATATATATATTATTGTATATATTATTTATTGTTTTCACATATTGCTTTATATAAGAAGACCCCGAAACGCACTTTCCTTTTCCTTTTCAGCATAAACGGGAGAACTCTTTGCGATTCTTTCCTTGCCCAAATACGACAAGAGGGAAATCGAAATGCCAATCTTTTGCCTCATAATGGCGCAATTCTTTGTTACCTGCCCGAATTTGTCCCTCTCATTTTAGTGGGTCGCGCTGGCACTGAATCACCCTCGCGTATCGAGAGGTATATCGGCGCAAGAAATAGAGAGGCGTGTTCGAATAGTAGTGCGTCACCGATAACACGCATCGTCGTTTTCCTATTCACGTTACTCGAGTGGAACGGGAATCGATAATGAGAATAAGTTCACATATATGAGAGAGAAAGAGATGGAGAGGGCGTACGCGCGTGAAGGGGTCGGATCTTGCAAAAAATCTGCACGTAGAGCGAGACAAGTATCCACTTGCGCTGTAACTCAGCGCGAGTCAAACTATAGGTACCATATCAGCCAAGCTATACCATAGTCGACGGGGCGATACGCTGATATACTTGACGATGAGTTTATGAAACTTACTTTTAAGTGTCTTTCGGCTGATGATATACGCGCACGAAGATTAAGACGAAAGTTTTCTCTTAAAAC
Source organism: Wasmannia auropunctata (assembly GCF_000956235.1). Classification (NCBI taxonomy): domain Eukaryota; kingdom Metazoa; phylum Arthropoda; class Insecta; order Hymenoptera; family Formicidae; genus Wasmannia; species Wasmannia auropunctata. The sequence goes on along the minus strand of NW_012028382.1, from coordinate 1,536,269 downwards.
TAGGTGAAGTATGTATAGGTACTGTCGCGGACATCATGGACAAATTTTAATAGCGTCGTGTAACAGTTTATAACTTGACGTCAGTTTATAAAAAGGGCTTTAATTCTGTTAAAATGCTTTAATTCTGTTAAAGAAAATTATAAACTTTGCGCATGAAGTATTATATCGGCAGCTTGTTACTTCTATCTGTGTTTTGATAATCTGTGAGTTACATCGAGAGACCAATCTGTAGACGGTATAAAAATGGATAATGCTATAGATAGATGGCTCTTTAAAGTTTAGCGTTGATACCCAGGTCACGATTTAAGCTTCGTTAGAGCTCTAATAAATCGGGTTGTTGCCGCATCGATTAATCAATGCGTATACACGGTAGCTCGTTACACTCGCGTCTATTCAAAACGCGATGTTAACAGCGCTCTACAGCATGTAAACTGAAACGCATGCAGTTACAGCAAAATTTCTGTTCGAAGCCATTAACGTAGTTCGAACGCCGTGCGAACCGGCGAAACGAGCTCGCAAGTTCAAGGGGCGCCTACAAGGCTAATGTTAAAATGACCGTAGTTTGCCCGAGTCACCCTCCGTAACTTCGAAGACATATGTTTCCAAAGCGAACGAGAGAGCCATTCTTTCTCTTCCTTTTCGCAGAATTATTCTTTGATCCACCAAGACTTGGTAAGGAGATCACGGAAAATGTTTTTAGTATCCGAAGAGCTTGGGATAATAACATGCTAAGCTGTAGAAAAGAAATTTTCCAAAGAAGGTATTGAAAGAAAGTAATTAGGAAAAATATGTACATTAATGCGACTCGATCAGTATTTTGCTTCTTTTAACTTATGCATTCGTAGCTTTTCATCGACAGATCAGGATAATGATCTAGTCAGAAGGTGATTTTACACACACACACACACACACACACACACATATATATATATATATATATACACATACCTATATATATATGTATGTTTCTTCGACAGCTATTGATTGAAATCAGCGCGTTACTATATGGTACTTGGCGCTTTTTCTGATTTCTTTTTATGATCAATTCTTGATTATTGTTTCATTCTCATCTTTTCTGATCGGTATCGTCGATATGTAATGTAATTCCAAGTGACCTGGATAGATATTGTTACTGAGGAACGAGCTGGAATTATTTTTCAATTTATCCGATGAGCAATAACATTGGCTTCAGAGCGGAGAATGAATATCTCGATAGAAGAGGGGGGGGATTCCGTATCTATTTGAGAAGCAAAATTTATTTTGGTTGAACAAGAAAGACTCTCAACTTGATTTTTTATCCGTATGTTATAACTAATAATGATTTATAAAGATATATTTAGAAAAATAAGAGCGGACACGTTTCTCCTTGTTTTAAAAACTAAATGCAGCAATTGCTAGTGCCGTAGATGCTTCAGTGTCAATATTATGTCTAGGGTAACGTTTAACTCGCTGTGTTTGCTTTGGAAACAGCGTACGTACGGACGGAAGAGGATGATGAATTTTTGAGAGGAGAATTTCCTCCCAAGATTTTCTACTAGACACTAGCGGGCATTCATTTAACGTCGCGCGAGTTCGTTTCCATCGATCCGTGCAAGCACTTTACCACACTTGACCGAGAACAGCTTTTAACGGCCCATCACCTCGGATGGCTACTCATCGACACGGAAAGTATATTCGGAATACCTTTAATACGTTTTGAAGGAAAATCGATACACCGAATGGGGCGAATGGGGCGAACGAGAAAGAGAAGGAGAGGACCGCACACGGCTCGTCCCACTGTCGGCGATTAGTGGTCGTGATCTCCTTTATTGAATTCACGAAGAATTCTATTTATACCGAGGTGGAGAGGAGGCACAGGATAAGGGAAATTAATTGAGCGTCGATTCCGACCGAGTCCGCGATTCGTTCTGCCGTGGCAATAAGTTGATACGTACGTATATATATGCACACACAACTCAAATAGCTTACGCGAAAGTTAAACGCAACGCAAAGACGCGAGTTTGAGCGTCCCGGCTTCGTATATCGATCACCGTCGATATCGGATACTTTGTGCCGCGCTATCGTTGCATATGTCTCGCGCAAACATCGTTATAATATACGCGACGATCTGCGCTCCGTTTCGACGATGCACAGCGGTGGTATCCATAGTGTTTCCCCTCATCGATCGCCCGTTTTCATTCGATATGACGCTATTAACGAACGCGGACGTGAACAGCGCCCGAGCCGTAGTCGAGCTGAGTCGAGCGCGAAACTTTGGAGCCGTAGGCGAATCGGGACGTCCCGCTGTTTCCCTAAACGCGGCTATTTCCTTAGTTCTCAACAGCAGCGCAGCGGGGCTACTCTCAGGGGACATTGCTAGGCCTGGAGGATGAAATTAAGTGAATTTATCTCTTCTAGCCGCAATAATCAGACGTAGTTAGTTAATGCTCGTTCACCAGGTGCCGAGAAGTTTGGTGGAGGCGGATGAGAGGACAACAGAGCGGGAGAGCAGAGAGAAGAATATGCGTACGTTGAACGTGGGAAGGGAGGAGTAAAGAGGGAGAAAGAGAGAGAGAGAGAGAGAGAGAGAGAGAGAGAGAGAGAGAGAGAGAGAGAGAGAGAGAGAGTAGAAATGGCGGAAGATGAAAGCTGCGAGAACCGCAAGCTCCTTCCTCTCGTATTCCTGCAAACGTCTTGGAGCCTCGGGGGCATACGCCGAAAGGAGGGGTTGTACCGGGGGGCGGCACAGGGCGTCTTAATCTTCCCAGCGAATTTATGACCGAGTTGTTTAAGGGATGTTTAGTTGTGCTTAATCCCGTAACTGCTGCACTCGCGTTTCCTAGTTCGCCTGTTTCTCGTTTCGAGCCCACCGTGCACTTCTGTTTCCCGTGCGCGTTCATGTTCCCTCGGCTCCCTTTTTTGTTCTCTGTTTTTGAAAGGCATATTCAAGCCCCGAGCTCTTGTTCCGCGCCTTGGCTAGATGAAAATCAAATGCCCGGTATATTCCGCGTTACCGCACAGACGCTCCTTTCCGTGCCCGTCTAACTCGACTTTCCTCTTTTATTCTTTATGTATGCCCATTATTTAGCGGAAATCTCGGCATAAAGTCGGCCACACCATTCCCGAGCTCATAAAGCGACAGGTGAAAAGTAAGCTTATAAAAGTAAGCTTGGATTCTACTAGGAATACTGTATTGATGATGATAATATATTTTCAATGTAGGTATGCTATGCGTGTAGCGTCTCAATATATACGTTTTCGTGTTTTATGAATCTTATTGTTAGATAATTACCTGTTCACTAATAAAATTATAATTACAAATGCTCTCACATTGTACATACATTGTTTCAGAATAATTATTTCCGATAATAACTTCAATATTTTAATAACTTTTTATTAAATTTATTAATAACTAATAAATTCATTTTCTCGATAAATTGGTTAAATATTATTTCAACAAATTGGTTCACGAGAAAAAATTAAATGTTATTTCATTTTAAAATGTTATATTTATATACTTTATCTAGGTCAACCTGGCCACCATAGCTCAATATTTTCTAAAATGTCATTACGATGAAATGCAAGTAATTAATCGTTCGCCAATATATATATATATATTCATGTTCTAATTTTCATTCACGAGAACCGCATCTGCGGTATCAAGTCCCTGTTAAGTACACGAAGTTAGCGAATTCTCTCGATGACATTTGCGTCGTTCGTTCGCCAATACTGGTTTCGCTGACCACAGTGATCTCCAAAGGGGTCGTTTGCCACGAGTTCTCTGCGTTCGGTATTTGGTGAACTTCTTGGCGAAATTAAGGTCAGAGTGGCGGAACTTGTTTAAAACTTAATTAGATAAACTAATCAAAGCGCGACTATTAGCGGTATGTCGCTGTTTTGTTCTTTGTCGAATACTCGAAGTTGTTAAACGAGCATGGCCAATAAAGGAATCATTTGGATCGTGGCGTGTACTTGACACGATTAGAAGCATCTCTATTACGGTTCTTTGATCAGTTTTATTATGTTTGTCTTTTGTAAACGAGGAATGTAAATCAAAATTTAAGTTGTAAAGCGAGCGATCTTGCGGTATTTCGTGATATCTTATACAATTGAATTATCGTTTATGATCATGTTTTCACTGGAATTTAAAACATCTAAGAGAAATGCATTGATATTCCTTCACTTGATTCGCCTTCGCTTGATTGAGTAGCGCATGAAAGAAGAACACATTTAATTTTTGAAAAATTATTGCGCCGTAAAAGCACGCGCGCCGCTAGCTAGTGAAAGGATCTCGCATTTGCGTGTACTATGTGCGTGCTGCACGTGCGCGATTACCGATTTGCATACGCCCTAGCGCCAGTTGATACAGCCGTGGTGTGTTGTTCAATGGGATCTCGGGAATCTGAAATCCGGTTCTGTTACGCGGGGTCGACCACGCTCGTATGTCGAGCACGTAGAAATTCGTGCTTTCCTCTTACCTTATCTGCCGTAGTGAGTCTCGAGAGTCCCCGCGAGACGACGCGAATCTACAAGGGGGGGGAAAGAGCAAGTTTTCCTACCTACCTACCTACCTACCTACATATCTATCTACCTACCTACATACCCACCCACCCACTCACCCACCCACCCATCTATTTATCTATCTATCTATCTATCCTCTGTTTAGTTTCTTTCCGCTTGAAGCCATCTCGACACGCCCGATATCAGTCCGATGTTTATATCTTTCCACTAGTTTCGCTTCGAAGCGGTGATATTTCTTCGGGTAATTGCTGGATCAGATCATTTCTTAGCAAACGAGGTGACCTGGTATTAGTCTGGTTAATCAAAGCTTGGATGCGCTGATGTATCTCTTCGTTTTTATCTTTTTCTTTATTTTTGTAAATTAGACATCTTATCAATCTTTTGGACAGTGTGACTACAAAATTAAGATAATGAACGTACAATATTTTAGAGATACAAATAAACATTATCTAAGAGTTTTCATGTTTAAAATAATGTAATTTATTTTGTTGTCATAACGTAATTAAGTGTAGAATTTTTTGTAATTTTATGTATATTATGAGATTGTTTAATTTCATTAACAGAATAATTTAAAAAAAAAAGAGTCCTTGAAATACGCTCTGTACGGTGTATGTTAACCATGTTTCAAACCGACTGTCTGCTTTCGAAGTGAACTTGATAGCGAGGTGGCTTACAAAGCTAATCGATCGTGGATGTTTGTGGCGAGCGTAACGGCAGTGAATTGTTTGAGTTCGACTGATTCGGATTTCATTCTACCTCTGCGTTGTAATATATCAATACAACGTATTGTGCTAATTCAGATTTCTTTGTAGATCTCTGTAAAAAGTTCAAGTCACTTCTCTTCTCAGGTGAAGCAAGATCTTATCGTAAAGTTGCAGTGACAAGACAAGATGCATTAATTAGATGCATTAATAATGGAAAAGGAGCAGCAGTTATTATAAAATAGGAAGTTTGCTTTTCATAATCCTATCTGATGCGGGCGCTGCTTTGTATGCAAATTGTCGTGTGCTAATAAAGTTAATCTACGGTTCATAAGTTGAGGTCGTAAGATTAGATGACGGAAAATAACTAGTGACGCGCCCAAGACCAAGGAGAATATGAAAAACACGTATGCACTTAATATAAGTATTTGATCGCGACCTGGTATTTACAATTTTATCAAGTTTAGTGCGCGCCTCTCGTTTTGACCTAGTTGTTGAAAATTTACTATTTGCGACCAGCTTGAAGACGGAGAGTTATGAAACGTACCTCACGAGAATCTTTTCGGAGTATTTCAGAGATTCCGATCGCCTCGGTTCGAGTAAATTGAATTAATATCGACGCTCCTGTATAGTTGTCGCGCTTTTGTTGTACGTGATTCTTCTGAAGTATTCGGCCGAGCGATTGCATCCGTGGTTGTTTGCCGCGTATGGAACGTGATAATAGACCAGATTATGAAAAAGTTTTCTGTTGTTCCTTCATCGAAAGTTAGCATCTCATTTTCTGTTCATAACGCTGTACACACACTCGCAAGCTCATTCGGGAAAAGTTATTTAACTTAAGCGATATGATTCGATACGTCGATTCTTTTGGATACAAGTCAAACAAAGTTCATCCGGAAGTTTCTTGCTGACACATATTCCCGAAGGGAAAATTTCTTTTCTTCGTAGAAAGTTGCGGTCATTTGTTTTACTTTGCTTTCACTGCGAGGATCTCGCGAATAGAAAGGTCACCGGAGGATCTAACTTTTTTCGCGATGAAACGTCACACACATACACACACACACATTTTCGTGTTTATCTCTTATAACTTGGTGTATAAATATAAAGTTGTGCACTTGAAAAAAATTTTCGACTAGCGTTAATATATCATTATTGTTTATTTGCAGGCCGTGGTAAACTCAATCGTTTCGTGTAATCGCAGTTAACTGTATTACTACGCTCGCATTATCTCCCAAAAGGAGATTCGATCCTTGTTACTTGCGCCAGATTGCATTTTATCGACTTCGTGACCGAATTAACTTTCACGAATGGTAGTTGCTAAGGGCCGAAGTTGAAAGTGTACGAGTTCTTTGTGCGAGGTAGGACAATACGGTGCGCGGAGCAGCAGTGATGCAGCTTCGCCGGTTTATTAATAACAGAACAAAATAGAGTTCGCGTAGCGCGAACTTTCTCGGCGATGGTGGATAACGACAACGTAACGCTTCTCGCTCGCGGACTGTATCGAGTGACTTACCTACCAGTCCTTACTCAACGAACCTTGTCTTCGCTCCGATAATTGAAGTTTCTTCAATTCAAGAATTCTGAAGTTTAATTCAGGGTTTTAGACCTCGGAAACTGAAAGTGTCCTCTTTTGTTCGCCTTATAATCGTCACAGTACTACATCTCACATTTAATGCTTTGCATTACAATTTGTCTGGCTCTATTATATACATATATTTCCTTGTATATTGCGCGAATTATCTCTTAGATATACATATAACGGATTTGTAAAAATTAATATTGATGCGTAACGCACTTTGCTAAAACAATCGCTTTTAGAGCTGTATTCTACCGTAAGGTCATAAAACGCCTTTGAAGTAGCCATAAACTGGAAACGCTTTATGAGGCTTTTTAAGTGATACATTCCGTAAGAAGGATGGATACCGAGCGATATATGTGTGACGCATTTAGTATACTTTCATTATGATGATATATCTCATTTTATTTTTCTCATTTTTTTAATATGTTTTACACCCAACCATTTTCTAAATTAAATTAGAATTTCAGAGAATGGATATATGTGCTTTGACGGTATGCACATAACGAGATGGAAAAGATACAAGTCATTCATATAAGATATAACATTTGTATACTTTCCAATTACGTAAGAAAAATTTATCAGACTGTATATTGTATTTTCTTTGAAAGTACGTACCTCAATAGAGAGCACTTTCATTCGTTGAAAATGGCGGATTCTATAAAAAAAAAACATTGTTAATTTATATTGTTTTCATAATTTGCAAAAACATGTTCTCTTAGTTTGGATTATATCTTCTTGACTGCGAGATATCGATGTCGCTACACGAACTTTCGCAGTATTCAGTCCTTCGCGTTATTTTGTGGTTTATCCAATTACTGGAGGATTATCGGATAGACGTATTGGAGTTGCGCGTCGTGTAAAATTGGCCTTTCGACAAGTCTCGGATTGGTAAAGCTAATGAAGGAAAGGGAGGAACGGGGAAAAAGAAAGGGCGAAAACTGTTTCGAAGACAAGACAAATAGAGCTTTTGTAGTCGACATTTTTCGTACCAAAAATTGAAACCAATGTAATTTCATTAAATTTAATTTTTTATGCTACGGATGTAGAAATATTTATTTTATATAAATCGTCACGTCTCCAGTATTACGAATACAGAAAATATGGAAATTATTTTCGCATGTCTGATGTATGAAATTATATCAAGATTGTGTAATTTTTCATGAATTACTAGATATATGTTACGATTACATATGAATTATATTTTATGGTCGGAGAATAATATATTATATATAGTTTCCTTTTAGAATAATATTTCTACAGCACTTTTCAACTTCATTTACTGCATACCGTCATTGCAAAAATCAGTATATCTTTCGTAACTTTAACCAGAGTTACGTCTAATGTATTAATAATGCGGAATTTATTACAGTCAGTATCAACTTCTCTTGATATTAATATTCATTAATATAATATTAGATTTGCGATGTCGGCATTTAATAAAATGAATTTGATATGCCTGCATTGCGGTCAATACTGCATATTCACGTAATTGTAACTAAACCATCGCTTTGAGCTTTCTCTTGTTCGACTCGTGAAACATTATCCCATATATTACATCGCTTTAAAGCACCTTCCCTATTACAAACATTATTTGTGTCATGCGTCCTTTCATTTAATATACGTTCCACTGGCAAAATGTGACTCCCTTGTTCTCTCTCACTCACTCTCTCTCTCTCTCTCTTTCTCGAAATGCGACGCATTACGTGTACGGAATACCGCCGTCTACACCATTTAGAGTAATTACTCGGCAGTGTTGAGATGTCTCCTGCATTCCCGTACTGTGCAGCATTTGTATACCCGTTACGATTAACGGAATGTTTCTATACGCGTGCCTCAAGGCGACTTCCGGCATCCTGCAGGTGAATGTTCAGAGAAAGTGAACTTTTCCCTTGAGTCCCTTTTCTTATAACGAATCTGCAAGAAAAAAATATGAGGGACGAATCTATTATCGAGCTATTAAATAATTTAATTAAAATTGTATGCACAATCAATACTACATACATACATTTTCATTTAAAGAACTAGATGATGGATAGCAGCGATTTCGAAATTTGCAAAAATATTCGTAAGGCAGAAGATCGGTTACATAAACATGTTGGAATGGGCCATATACGTTTTGATATTCGTTTCGAAGTCTAGGATGAGGAATGCAGCGTAGTGTAGGCAACGTGAACGCAATGATATCGTACTTATACCTATCATAAATATGTGCTGCAGATGTAACCACTGACCATTAAAATGTTTATGGATCAGAAGCTACGAAGTAACTTTCGAACTGTACGTAGAATATATTTGCACGATCTATGAGCTTCTTGCATCTGATATCCATGCCGCACCTTGTTTGCCTATGCTAATAATTTTCTAATAGAATCAATGACATTTTGCGCAGAGAGAGTTTTTTTTAACAAATAAATTATTTTTTATTTCAAGTATTGAGATTTATTTAGCCACTAACATTTTAGCTTGCTAAAAAGAATAATTTGGTAGGCAGAAGTTCTAGCAGAACTTTTTTTAAAGTTAATTTTTTATAATAAATATAACTACCGTGAAAAATCGTTTTCATCCCAATGTCTGGTACAAGTTCTAAATCGTCGACTCGATTCACGATTTCTCGCCCATCTTCCGAGTTATGTTCGCATATCGATACGGAAAGGGAAACGTCTCGCCTCGAGAAAAGTGTTAGTAATTTGGCGGAGTGCGTGCGACATCGTGATACTTTATCACTGTAAATGCACCGAGTTACGACACTTCCTCTCGGCCCGTGCCAGAGCGAAACATTCTGCCGTTTGCGGACGCGCGGGCGCGCCCTGAGAAATTTTCGATAAACCGATACCGCCGCACCTGATGCCTACATCGCTTTGGAAAGTCTGACGTCGACTCCGATACTCTTCCGGCAAAATATATAGCGGCCCCTTAAGCATCGCCCGTATCCACTCTTACTAAATGCGCGTCTATCGCGCTTCTTGAATAGTTCATGTCTACGCCGTGCTGTAGCCGTACCCACAACACGGCAGACGCTCCATTAATTTTACAGGAACTGTTATAGACTACAGTCGCATCCACAAAAGAACTAGCGCGCATACGTAAGACTTTCTTCGTATCTCTAAAAGCGGGATAAGCTTTACGTTGCCGACAATCTTACCGACAGCTACGCTCACATGCACTCTTTGCTCACATCTTCGCGTGACTTTTTTTGATACTATATTTGCAATTTGCTTCGTGATAACAATGTTAGATACTTGTTATCAGCTCAAGCCTCTAGGAACAGAGTCTCAGTTCTCTGTATAGGGATTTTACTGATCGTTGCTGCGGGAGCTCGACTATCGTTTCGCAAGTGACGTTTAATTATGCAATTGCTATTGGCGAGAAACCTTGTATGTGACTTTGCCAGGGTTTTGCATGATCCGTTCTCACGTATGACGCATTCCGTCTATAAAGTCGGGCGGAAAGAGAGACAACAGGATAACAAAAGCTGCAGCATTGCGAGGATTAACAAAGTGATGTGTAATGAAAAAAATGGAAGAAATATGCAAAACCCGCAAGCATAGTCGGCGACTTCTTCGTCGTCTTGATTGCATTATATCACACGCGATTTTTGCATAAAGCTTTACACGTGCATAACCGCCGCGAGAGAGCTTTAAAGCCTCGTAGAGATTCAGAGCGCGCACAAAGGTTACTTTGTTTCGCGACGCTATCGGCATTATTAACACGGCAGAATATTTTCTGCAAAGTTAATTTTTCATAAATAAAAAATGCGGTGCATAAGTCAGACTACTTCAATTTGTACGATTCGCACTGATGTAGCGAGAGCGTGGATGACGTGATGACGATCATTTCTGAGACTGTCACAATTGCTCGTAAACAGATACCGTCGCTTCACCTGAATCTTAATTAAAGAATAATTCGCTTTGAAATAGCTCTCGGTAAAAGATTGTTATTCTTAAAAAGGTTTTTGTGATGGCAGATCCCGACTAGTTTTATATCTGTGAACATCTAATGAACTCGTTAGCTCGATTTTATTTATAATTGCAGGATTTTACAAACTAATTATAATTATGTAAAATAAAGATGAGATGGTTTTTAAAAATAATATTACGTTATAATACGCACAAAAATTCATGTTGAGCTCTTCACGATATGTACTACTCATTTGGTTTTCAGTAAAATGAATGATGACATGTTCTGTATGCATGTGTGTTACAAGTTTCGATACTATTTATCAATTTTCATTGAGTAATGCGAAAATACAAATGGCGTCATGTCGCATACAATCAGATAGAAACGGAAAGAGAGTCCGATACGAAGAGAAATGCAATGGCAGATTGACAATGAAGAGCTGGGCGAGCAGTTAGGGGGAATGTAATCCCCTGAATTAAGGACCGGCCCGCTATCACCCTAACAGCACCCACGAGAAAAGCCTGACGCCGTAAGGGAGGATATAAATTGTTTTAACGCCGTTCTGATGCGATTTGACGAGGAGCATTCCCGCTGGAAGTACGGAGAGATACCGCTATTAAATAAAGGATTTCTGGTCCCCGGCTAACCCCTCTCGATTCTCCATCAGACAGATGGCGCGTGCCCATATCCCGTAAAATATGATTTGCATAAAGCCGGTCGCCTAGATCGGCGTCGCCCGTGAGCCCGTTCCCCCCGTGTGAGCCTCATCTATGTCCCGTAGTGTGTATAATCCCGTATCATAGATACCGGAGATACTGGTAACCTACGAGAGCGAGAACCCGGACGCGACACAGGCGGGTGGGCCAAAACCGCTTCTGGAATCGACGTGCGTCGCGTTCGACGTATCGATCTCGTCGCGGCCTGGACCGCGGTGAGAGCGCGTATGTTTGCTATCTATTGGACGCTCATACGGGCTCTTTTATTTTCTGGCGTTACAAATAAAAAAATTATCGAGAGAGCGACTGCGCAAATATCAGTCGCAAGTTTACGAGTTTTGACGTTTCTTCATCTCGTGGCAAAAGAGAGATTTCTTCCACATCGACATTCCTGTCCTATTTTTATAACTGATAATAAGAATTTCATTTTGCATCTTGCATCTCGCTCGCATTGCGCCACGCGCATTACTAATGGTAATTAGAAATATGCAAAAGAGTAAGCTTTATGTAACTTGTTTGTGTAATTTCTAAATGGAATACCGGGGAAGAACAAAATTTCTTTCCACGTAGATAAATTAGTCCAATTCAATTTTGTATTCGATGTAATAATTGTGAAGTGCGTGTTGTGGAGATAGTTAACTGTAAGAAATTGGCTGCGTCTCTTTTCTTTTTAGTCGGATAAGATCAGTGGCTGGAGCAAAATGAAATCGAAAGAAGAAATGAGACCAATAGAGAGAGAGAGAGAGAGAGAGAGAGAGAGAGAGAGAGAGAGAGAGAGAAAGAATAAAACAGAGAAAAGGGGGATGAAGTCAACGGGCCGACGAAAATGTAAATACCCGTTCGGGGAATATCACTCAGCGCCGCGAGAAAATTAACTCGAAAAATTCTTTCTCGGTGGGTAAGCAGAGACAAAGAAAACGCAATGCCAAGGGTGAACTCTTAAAACGGGGAAGGAAGGAGAAAGAGGAAGAGAAGAAGGAGAAACAGGCAGCAGTGATACTCTTCTCTCTTCCCTTCGCACAGAGTATTGCGACAGTCTTACATCGCGTCGGAATTCATTTCAATGAATTTGCATTTCAGGAGAGAATAATTCTCTTCGGCCTTGTCTCTCATTCTTGTTCTCCCTCTCTCTCTCTCTCTCTCTCTCTCTCTCTTCTTTTTTTCCTCTCCTCTTTACTTTCCTACTTCCCATCGATATTTGGCCAATCTTTCGATACCCTTTATTCGATTGCTTGTTAATTAACATCGGTAGTTATTATTTGCTTTTCATCGGTTCATCCTTTTCTGTCTTCCTCCCCTTCACCACCGATCGTATGTCAACGATGCGTTGGAACAGAGTGGGAATAATTGGTAGGACTTGCTAGGTTTCGCTCGAACGACAGTATAGCTTCGTTTTTCTTTGAGGGATATGGATCCATGCCAGAGAAACCAGATAAGAGGGAAAGTTTTCGACAAGTTTGCCGGCTATTCGCAATATCTACGTTTTCGTGTAGTTCAAAGTGTAATCTTTCTTTACGTTGAAATCTGGTTCGCGAGTAATTACAGTAATATTTTAATTACAGAGACGAGTAGAGAGGTTCTCGTTACTATTCATAAATGGTGTCGACTTAAATGCTATTTATATTTGCATAAATGTGAGTTTAAACCTCAAGAGGATAGCTTAAAAAGGATAGAGGATATGTTACTGACTGCAAAATATTCCCGTTGTGCATACGTAATTTACCAGAAGTCTCAGTAGAAATCCTAGTTTAGTATTATTGCAATTTAAATTGCTATAAGCTATTCATGTTTGACTACTAATTAATCTCAAGAGATGGAGAGTCACATCGGAGGTATTTTATTTCTTACAGAAATTTGTTACATGTTCTCTTCAAGAAGTTTTACATACATATAATTGAATTAAATATGTGAACACATTATTCGAACAATCGAACATTGATTCTTTTTAATAAACATGCAGTCGATATTCTTAATTTATATTAAACTCGTTTTTGTTATGTTTTATGCTTTTATGTCTCGTTTGTATTATTACTTAAAAGGTTTCTTCTCTACAATATTATTATTATCTATTATTTTATTTAGACAACTGGCATCTTATTGTAGTACTTACAATGACGCTACTTTTCTTTTTATACGTCTCATTGTCTATCAGACTATACGTAATATCATTTCGATCGCAATTGTTACTTGACTATTTTACGACTTCTTCTTTTTCTCCGTGGTCTATACGCGACGGAAAGGAAATAATCAGGGAAAAAAACCATTCGTCACATTTACATATCAAAGAAAGTTGTCGATCTATTGCTAGCGTACAACTGCAAATCTCATTATGCGATAAATATAGTCCAATCAGATATTACGTATCATTCATGAATTACACAGTAGTGTAAGTCTGATGGCGCAGTACTTAAAGATCCATTATATCTTTCGATCTTATAAAATACGGAAATACCAAGTGGAACTTGGCAAAAGTTTTAGTTACTCATTATAAAAAGATGGTTTTGTTTATTGCGAATGGAATTTTACCGTTTTGATGTAACGCTTCATCATTTTGGTCATGACGGTCCTCTTTCTTTACCCCCCCCCCCCTCCGCCCCTATACGTTATTACGTTTGCAAACTACGCAACTGCGATATCGGACAGCGTAGCAACTATCAGAACTTAACAACTATGAGTATCGTATTAAACGTTCGCGTGCAACGTATCGATGGATGTCGAGCACTTTAACCTATTTGCTTTGAATCCGCGTATTGATCCCGGCACGCGCAATCTGTGTCAGCTTTCTTGTCCGGGTCTCCCGAGGAGTGACGAATAGAAATTCAAGGCACTCTCGTGCAGTAGTCAATCGGACGGCTAAATCGTCGTCTATCCGATCGTTTTGCTAGCTTACGGTAGTTTCCTTCTCGGTAGTTTCGAGTTTCGTTCGACATCTATATTACGAATTTAACTGACATGTTAATTGTAATTTGTGTCGTGAAAATGGCAAGCAGATGTGATTGAATATCACCGGTGCATTTGATCGATAAAGTTCTATATATTTTATGTGTACATTATATATATAAATATATATATATATATATATATATATATATGTACATATATATACATATTTCGATTGTATAATTGTTTATTTACAAATTGTCGAACGAGATTGCCGTGTATTAATTAATTTACGCAATTAGCCTATTTATACGGATACGATGAAACATGTGCTATTTTTATTCGATCCTTCCACTCGGTGGAAGCTGCCCTCCCATCGATAGAAAAATGACACGGTTTATCATCTCATTCGATACTCGAATATCAGCAGATAGTCCGTGTTTGTATTTTACGATCGGCAATTATGTATATCTTGTGGTTTATCCCCATCATCGGTTTGTTGTAAGAATAACGAGGGTGGTGCAACTTAAAACAATTGGTTATTTACGCACACTCCAAACGGTGAAAGACATATTATTCACAAGAAGGAAAAATTGTACCCGTGGAGGAAGGATCAATAGACGCGCTCAGGATGACAAGACTTCCGGGAGAGGCAAAGGGAAAGCCTATGAATAATAATGCGACACGGTGGATGTCAGGGCTCTAAGTAGTACACGGAGCAAATAAACAGTGGAAGGACGTATAATCCTTCGCTGGAAAGTGCATATATTACGCCCGACTGCTTCCTCCTCCTGAATTCGCCAAGCATCTCTTTGGGCGGCTTGGATGTAACCGCATAAAATCATATCTTTCACGGTTGCTAATCTCGAATAAGTCTTGGTTGTCCAATTTCGAAGTGATTTCGGATTTATATTGTTACACCGACTAGAGAGAGTGAACTTTGCTTTTAAAGGATCGGAAACGCGACGAAGAGGGATTTATCATTGGCGTTTCGTTAACTATCATTTCTATCGCATTGTACATCAATTTCTATCATAGCAGTTGTATTTTTGCGAGGTTTTAATCTTATAAATCTTAAAAAGAGTAACGATATCGCTCGCTGACTTTATGTTTTAGTTGATTGAAATAGCCATATATTAGGATTATCACTCGATTTATAAAACTGTTCAAACTTTTCCTGTCTTCGTTTAAACGTTTTCCTTTGTGATTTAAATCTCACAATCAGTATCATTACCAACGTTTTCTTGATAAAGTTAATGAGGCATATTTTATCTGACGTATGTCGAAACTCTTTCTCAATACATATATTGCTTTTGCAATAATATCTATTATTTACAGTGATAAAATCTTATTCTACGAAGTAAACAATATCGGCCATTCGTCTGCTCCGAAAATGTTCCGAGAGGATAGCGCGTGCTTGGGTAATACTTTAAGCCCTGTATCCTGAAAATTTATGACAGTTTGCTAAGCCTAGTATAGTGTACCTCCCCGAATCTCTTGTACAAACATCTGGCTCTATAATCCGTTGCTCTATCATGAAAGCTGAGAGAAAAACTGGATATCTTCGATATTATTTCACAAAAATAGATTTCACGATCCATCACGAGTATTAAAATGCTAATGTCATCTGCTAAACTGGCTATTAATTCATGAATTATTTAAGGAAGATCAAATCAGAGTGATACAGAGGAAGACTGTGAGGATGGTGCAAATAAATATTACTTTCCTAAGTAAATAATAGAGAGCTTTATCGGTACTTTCGTAATGGTTCGACCGTCATATGTCTTCTACGCGTCACTTCCGACCCTGTCTTTTAAATCAAATCAATCATAATCTACGCGACGCGATAATATCCTTGAATTTCAGATTTAACGTTGAGTCAGTAACGGGAATTGATTGCCGAGAGAAGATATGAGTGTGCGATATACTTCTGTGGGAGGGAAGCCAATGATAACACAGCGAAATTTTGAGATGTCAGCTTATTACACGCCACGGTAGCGGAATGAAATTTTCAAGCGAGATTTGTCGTCCACTTTTCCTGCGCGCGATTACTCGCGCGTAATGATCATAATTAACTGCAAGCAGAGCTCGGTAGGAGAAATTATGCAAAAGTTAACGCGCGTATAATGATAGCGCATTCTGTAATTGCGACAACCATCTCGAATATTAAATGCTGAGAGCGGTGCTTGGCGTTTGCGGGACAATCAGCAGCGTTATTTAAAAGAATATTTCTGCGACAGTTGGAAAAGAAGAAAGATGGAGCTCTCCGCAACAAAAATTAAAACCCGGTGAGTGGTGAACGTAGAGTCGATGGAGACAGTCGTTCCCCGAGACGCAATTTACTTTTAAAGGAAACGCGAAGAATGTTCGATCATTCGATTAGAGTTTACGTCGTAGTAACGTCCTCGACGAGTCCTCTCCTCCGGTGAAGTTAAGTGGAGTTTGCAAAAGTAGGTTATCTGCAATTCAAATATACAGCGCTTCGAATATTCTATCCCTCCAACAGTCATTTAATCTCTGCGCAAAAGTACACGTTTTCGTTCTCTCTCTCTCTCTCTCTCTCTCTCTCTCTCTCTCTTTCTCGCGACATATAAAAACCCAAGTTCGCAGGAATATCTTGCGTGCATATCACGCCCCCCTCAACACACCGACGATTGATACGTCGATTGTACACGCTATTTGGACCTTCGTCGGTCCGCCCTTTCCCGACTCGAACTTGCCTACTTGTCTTTTATTCTTTCTTTTTCGGGTCACCGTGCAACACCCTTAAGGCGTACGTGCACGACACGAGAGCGAGCGTAGGGTTTCTCGAGTCGACTTATCGGTCACCCCACGTACATTCAACCACGCACCCTTTGAACGTACGAGGTCCTTCGAGATTTCACGTACCCGTAAAGTGTCGTTGTGTCCCGTTTACATTGTTCTTGGACATGTTCGTGACGAGAGAGAAGCCGGATTCACAAAAAGAGCACGACAGAATTACACGAAAATCGCGATCGATCTAACTTATGACAATATATCGCGCGGCGAACGCCACGTAAGCGAATATCCATACATTCAGGCGATTCGCGTGATATAGCCATGGGGCCACCACGTTCGGACATTAGACGGAATGTAATAGAGGTTCTGGCGAATGTCCAACCGGATGAATGCGCTCGGAGGAAGACAGCTGCATACGTATCTCGATAGAACGTGCAACTCGCGCGCGCGCGGCGCTGCTGCGCTTAATACAGGCACGTACGCAGGAATGTCGCCGAGACCCGATGTCCGGTGATCCCCAGGGGAGAGAACCGTGTTATAGAGACAGAAAGTGCAGCCGCCAGGTTCCGGGCAGACGGTAGATCGAGCGGCAAAACCTTATCCCTTCGGTTAGCCTTAACCACGGCGAAACGCGTCCGTTCGAAACGTGGAGACGCGCGTTCTCCGGTCACTGCACGCCCGTGACTTTGGATGCGTGACGAATCCCTTCTTGCTATATAATTCGCTCATTCATACTGCACCGGGATTTCATTTTCACGTCAGTTATATTATTCGCAGAAGCACGATCCATGAACATCGATATCCGTATGTGAGGGTAACATTACGTAAATTACGTTACGTTCCACCATCTCGTTGTTACGCGAGAAAATATGTTTCCGGACGTTCGTATATATTTCCCGAAGCTCCATGTACCTACTTTAAACTTTAAATGAGGTTTGATTTTAAATGCGTATTTATTCGAGGAGTCAATTTTTTATTCCTATCGTGTTTTAACTCTTATTAACTGTACATATTGAAGTTAAATCTAACTCCGGAACAAAAGTTATATAAAGCACTAAAAAGTTATCATTTCTGTGATATCTTTATTTTACATACAGAATTGGCGTTAGTTTTCAATCTAATTAAGGTAATGTTTTATGACGGTCATTTATTTAAATTAAAAGTATCTATGTTACGCATCTGATATAATACAGGATGGGAAAAAACTATAATACAACTAGACAAGGGGTGATTCCTTGTAACTTTTTTATTTAGCGAGTGAGAGAGAGAAAAATTTTAAGAGTAATTGCATTTTTTAAGTAGGCCTTGAGATCTTTGAGACTTTGAATTTATGTTGCTAATCTGGCAATAAGTGAACCATCTTCATATGCGCGCGACTATAGTGGAATAACTTTACTGGGGCAGATAAGTTTGTTTCGCGCGCGTGGCATGTTCCGCGTCATATTGGATTTGGATTTACGGCGAAAGCAGGCAGAGAGAAAGAGAAGACGGAGAGAAGGAGAAATAAGTCGATGGCGAAGAGGGGAATGGTTGAATAACAGTAGTCCGATAAGACCTTTATAAAGCCCAATGCGAAAAGCGGTAATTAGTTTCGTACGGTCTTCCTTTTTGTTGCGGTATTTCTTAGTATCCACTTTTGTCATGGCCTTTTTCTCACGATCGGCTCGAATACAAGAATGTCTGTTGTTGAAACGATATTTTTATGGAGCAATCACGTGATATACATAATAAATCTGACCATAACACATCATATTTTTATCTTTAATGAAATTATAACTTTAAGTACAAAAGATGTTTCTATTGGATTGATTAATATATTCTTCACGAAAATATGAAAATATTCTATGTAATAACATAGATATTATCACAAATAAAATATAGAGAGTATAAATATGTATGCAAATATTTATGAAAAAAATACGTGTATATTTTCTTAAAATAAAGCGTCGGAAATGGCGGTATCTATTACGAATTTCACGACTGAAGACCTTCAAATACATTGACAAAAATATATTGACTCTGCAAACGAAACGGTTAAATTCAGTTAGGTATCGTCGAGAATCTCTGTCGTCCGAGTAAACACGGCTCCACTGGTCGCGAGTCGCCAACGTCCAAGTCATTCTTGAAAGCAGGCATCGCCGAAGATGAAGAGGAGAGTTATTTAATTTTCTCTCCCGAGCTGACTTGGCAGCGGGAATGGCAGCTGATTCCCGAATTGGCTGAATTGCCCTTATATTCGGCGACCAGCGCGCGTTGGCGTTCTCTCTACGATTCCTCTGTCCGGCTCGGTATTTCCCGCAATCGGAATTTGACGTGTTTTCGCCGCGGCGGGCCGTTTGCAGAACTCTCGACCGCAAATCTCGGATTTTAATTTCATTCCGACGATCCCATAGTAGGCGCGGTCTAAACTGGCGATTCAGTTCTGCGATAGCATGAGCTGCAAATATGTGAGAGACAAGTAAAGTGAATTGCAAGCATAACGCGTGGAGATGAAAAACAGATTCTTTAAACGCTCGCATTGGAGTGATCAAATAGTAAATTAAGAACGGTACTTTTTCTATACAGAAATGATAGCTGGGAGAATAAATCCTGCACAGGTTTATGAACTGTTTCTTCAATACACAGATAGTAACAGAATTATATTTTCTCTTTTAATTGCGTTACTATCGCAGCTTTGAGTTGCAATACTTTTTTTCATCTATTACCGATTTATACGAGATCTTTTTTTCTGAGAAATTGATATGTCCCGAGAGATAATGGTGCGATCGTGTACAGCGTACAGCGTATCGCGGCAGCTAAAGCTCGCTCGCTTCTCGCTGAGAATCGACAAACGGAAAAGTGTTTTAACGTCAACCACAGAGGAACACCCCCCTTGTACGTTTCCGGGAGGTAGGAAGAGCATATGAGAGCAATCGGCGCCTGGTATTGGCATCGGAATTCATTTAAATCTAAAACATCGACGACACATTTGCCGTTTAGTGTTCTTGATCGCAAACGTGACGATACACGACGAATTCGGGTCAGCTCACCCGACATGCTCTTGCTCTCGCTCGCCCGGGCGTCAATGATACTCCTCTCTCGTCGAAACAACAACGGATCGCTGACAGGTCAGTGCACTGAATTTATTTCCCTTACGGCCGATTTGCAGGCGCAGCTTATGGCGTGCATAATTCACAATATCGTCTAATCCCCTGCGCAACCATCGTATAGTCGCGTGTTCTACGTTTGTATTGCATTCCCTAGAATTATATGTTTTGATCAATAACATAATGCAGTGAGGTACGTGTAAATCTTTTTTTTTTACTTTTGAGAGAATATCTGCACGAATGTGGTTGCCGTAATACAGAAACTTTATAAACTGTAGATATAATTTTCTCTCAGTCTCACACACACACACACACACACACACACACACACACACAAAATTGATATTGCATCACAGCGTCTTGAAATATGAATTTCATAGTACTTATGAAAAATTTAATAAGTGCAACATAGTAATGATACAGATTTTTGTTTTTGCTATTAGTTTTTTTTAATATCGATAAGATTGTTTTCTAATACTTTATAAAATAGTAGATTTTTCATAATAAATTGTCCGTGCTCACCCTAAACAATGAGATAGAAATTCAAGACATTTTAGGAAAATTACAAATTATAATATAATGAAGTCCTTTAATACTCTTTGACAGTATGGTTTGAAAAAAGGCAAGGATATTTTTAGATGAAGGAAATGTGTTCGAGGTTTTGCTTGGACGCATTAGAGCGAAGTATAACGGCTTTAATATTCGGTTCATTAATTGCATCATCCGTGTAGAAGGGAATGGGAAATTCCTTCCGATAAAACCTATAAATTATGCATGGAACGCGAATAGTTAGCTGGATAATAAAGAACGGTTAGTTAGTCTTTGAACAAAGCTATTGCCACATTTTTGTAAAGAATCGTGCTCGACCACGAGTATAAAAAAGTATTCGATTCTCGTGCCTTTGTTGTCGTCGTGTAATTGAGTTCGCCGTTATTTTCTGGCGAGATTTGTCGTGTCTTTTTTTATAACACACATACATATACATGTACACACGCACACACGCTAGTTAACGTTTTTTGAAAATGTTTCGAAACCGTCCTCGACTCTTCATTGTGCGCGATCGACGCTTTTTTTTTACAACATTTTATATTCATCCAACTCAATTTAATCCATTCGCGTATTCCTCCGAAAGCGCGAGACCAGATTTATATATAAATTACTTTCGGTCATAAAGCAGTGGCACTTCAAATCGGATCACGGATTTACTCGAAATAGAAAACACATTAATGGCGCGCTGCATGTGTAAAACATTTCAATTTGGAAAACATTGTAGGGAAATGTTTCTCGATATTCTGTAAACCGTGTCAGGAAGCGCGAGCACCGATAAAATTTCCTGGAATTGCGTGGATGATAATTAATAGACATCACGGAATTTCGATAAACAGCTCTACGCTGCATGATAATTGGTTAACGTGCTGCGCATCGCGATGATATTTTGCATGCATTATATTTTTAGATTATCCATTCTATTATCGTTATTATCGGTGCTTTCTTTTGAACATTGAAAATTTTTTGCGCATATCTACTATATTGTGAATTTTAACAATTGAGGAAGTGGTAAATTCAAAGTGCATTACATAAATGTTGAATAGGATCTTTTTTTTAAGATGACACAATAGCAGATAGAGATATAAAATATTTACAATAAAGAACTCTCAGTTTTTTAAAAATATATTTGCGAAATTATATAATATATTAATTTGATAGATAGAATTAGCACACAAAGATGAATCGCTTTTCTTATCGTAATCGACACTTGAAGATTAATGAAACAGAACAATACCAGATCAATAAAAACGTTTGGAAACTCCGTAACTCTAGAAATCGTATCAGCGCAACCCGATAAACCGATTCCTCGATTTCTGACGGATATATTTCGTTCCAAGTCAGCTTTAAGCCAATAAATTCGCAGAAGCCATATTTCCTCACATTTTGCACCTGGGAGCGTCGCAAGATGCTTATCACGAGACTGACGTTACGGATATTAACGCGAGGAAGGAAGTATATCGCTTTTACGACGAGTGGCCGAGCAAAAGTTTTCCACGACGCAGGAAATCGAGACCGATGCGACTTTTATATCCCGCCCTGCGCGCGACTACTCGGAACAATAACACTCTTCGCCGTTATATCGACCGCGGCCTGCGTTAACCCTCGTTAGGGGGTGAGCAAGCCTCTGCGGTTTCTATACATATCCGGACGTCATCGGTAGTTTGAACGTCACTCATCGAGCTTGGCTCTTTCGCTCATTCGATGGCGAGACAGACGCTTTATTGTGCTCCAGTTAGAAACTGTTAAAATTGTAAAAAAAATCGAAATACATTAATTAATAATATCATATTGTAGAAAAGTAGAAAATTACTTACATGACATAAATAGCATACGTATATATTCTCTTTGTTTTTTTTTGTTTTTAAGATTTTAATTTAAAACTCAATAGAAAAATGTTTTCAAAACTGAAATTAAAGATTTCTTTATTAGAGAAATTCCCTCAGAATTTATTATTGAGATTAAAATTGGGAATCCTACGGATTCACTCTCGTTTGTATTTATTTGAGAAATGACGTGAAGAACGGGGGGTGTGATGATCAATCGTGGGATGGTAGTCGTCATAATCGGACAAAAGTACGAAAGGAAAAGAAGGCGAAGGACAAACATTTTCGCGCAGGCGTTATCGGTGTATCGCAGGCGAAATTTGGTAGATTGTATTTTTGATGTTACCCAGGGCTCCATCGTTTGCCGTAACTACCTCCAATCTACCGTCACCAGTCCCCTAACGGAGACCGTTAGGGATACCTTTCGTCTCCATCGTTACCTCTTTTTCCTTCGACGTC
This sequence comes from Wasmannia auropunctata, assembly GCF_000956235.1. Lineage (NCBI taxonomy): Eukaryota > Metazoa > Arthropoda > Insecta > Hymenoptera > Formicidae > Wasmannia > Wasmannia auropunctata. Next base: position 1,513,319 of record NW_012028382.1, on the reverse strand, counting down.
GATCTGCGTTGTTTTCTAAAACTCTTTTCTCGGGCAGCGGCCAGTTATCTTGACCTACACTTGGTCAACGGCTCTATCGAGAAGAATTTCGGGAGATGAAGTGAGAAAGGTGACCCGTGCGGCTATGAACGTAATAGCTGCTACCGTTTGTCGATTCTTTCATCATGTACCACACGAAATGAGTTTCCCCGAGTTTCCCAGACTTTCCTTTCATTCGCGTCCCACCGCTCGGAATCACGGCGCAGCATGATTTGGGAAGTACCACCATATAGATTAAGGAATTGGCACTGTATAAGCTCGCTCGGCGCTTCAAAGCTCGTTGGATAACTCAAAGGACGAAACTATGTAGTAAAAGATTCAACGTCCGTAACGTCGGTTTGCAAGTATACATAGAGTAACCTTTAACCAGTGAAAGATATTTTAAGAACTTTTAATGAACTTAGAATCGACTTTCTGCAAGAAAAATGTCGTTTTTGCGGTTTTTATATAATTTCTAACATTAAATCTTTCATTGATATTCCTTGTGAAAAGATTCTGTTAATTTCAGTATAAAAATATTACTAGTTAAACAAAAATATTCGATTCTAGATTAGAGAATACTCTAGATATCGTTTTTATATTAATGTTAAATAAGGTTATTGACGAAGTTATACTGTTTAACAAATAACTTTCACGAAGGGAGCTTTCAGTAGATAGAAGGAGATTTGTGACTGTATCTAGGTGAAAATATTGTACGCTGGTCAATGATACAATAGAGTCTATTGTGTTATATGTCCCGAGCGACGAGACAGTGGAATAAATTGATGCACGATTGTCTATTTATTGTGGGAGTTTGAAGCGTCGACGTAGCACATATTGTTTCACTTTGTAAGTAGTTATTCCCAATGCGGATAGACCGAGAGTCGCGGTGATCCCACCTTGCTAGTTCCGCTTTAACACAGGCGTTGCCTCGACTCGCCTGTGCAGCAACTATCTTTAGAATGTTCCACTTACATTCTACTTCAGCTACCTTCTTCAAGGTTTGGCTATGTCGCACGTTTTATAGTTAATGAGGATCAGATCTGGCACTCGTTTAGCATTGACACGAATTCGAGGGCAACAGCTGAATTATGAAATATTGCATTAGAAAGATTGTATATTTTATAAATGAGATAAGAAAATATTTTAAAGTGCTGTTTGCGTTCTTTATTTTATGGAACAATTTCTCAGAGAAACGGAAAGTACAGAGAAAAAAGCATTAGAAAATTATTGGACCGTCTGATGCAATAAAGGACGTCTGTCCTTTGCAGTGTTACGGGTAGAGGTAATATTCATTACGAAGTTTGTAACTTCGGTCTTTCTTACATAAATGTATAAAAACTTTATATCTAAAGTACTGGATGCAAATTGTTGCTGTCGAGCGAGACAACGACGCTAGATATTAATATATAATTATGCTTCGAGCTTCATGGACAGCAGTATTAAAGAAAAACTAGCAATGTGACGTAGCTATTATGCCTGTAAAGTTCTCAGTTATATTTGTTGTAACTTGCACCTGGCACCTGGTAGGGTGTTACTATGCAATTTGCATTTGATTTTTCTAGAAAGGCATCATGCCTCGATTTCTTATATTTTTACCTTTGCTCATATTCTCGGCGCCATTTTATCCAAAATATCGAGTTTCCTGTTGTGCGTATCTGATCGCGTGGTGCAATTAAAGCCAAAACCATAGTGCTTAGTATACCGCATCGTATTACTGTGTGCATATAGCATGACGCAATATCGCACCTGCCGCTGCAATTGCAATGTGTACAAGATACAAAGCCCGGGTCTGAGTAAATCTTGGGAATACAAACTTCAGTATACCGCGTGGCCCGAGTAAACTCCGCCAGCAGCCGCACGTGGCACATTACGCAGGACGAGGAACGAATTAAGCACAAGGCGATGTGCTTGCCTAGTCGATTTAAAACTGAGATTGTTAACGTTACGAAATATTTACAAGCCTGCAGTGTTCTTTATTCACGCGTTGCTGATATATAGATCAAATACAGCAACGTTCATACGGTATATCATTTATTAAAAAAAATTCTATTTTCCCTTTGCATCCGAAATATTAAAATTGAAGAGTTTAAACGGTCTTTTCCGTATGTTTTTTGTTCATTATTTCCTTCCTCGTTTGTTCATAGTTGCCGTTAATAGTTATTACCCAGTTCGAGCCTTCTCAAAATTCATCTCTTTAATAATGTACCATTTCTGAAACTATCATTCCGCAGGGACTTTGTACAACTTGAGCTTCCGACCACAGGATGACCCAAGATGATGAAACAAACGCCGTGCATTTAAAGCTTTCTAAATTCAATCAATATGCTTGCTTTCTCATTAATGTACGCTCATACTTTTTTCGGTGAGCAGATTTCTTTTGCGTTTCTTGATAATAATTTTAAAAATTTCAAAATAACTCCTAATAACATTTTCAGAATACATATGGTGCAAAATATTATTATATATTTTCCAATAATATTCCGTTATGAAAAAGCATGTATAACTACAAATCGCATAAATTTATAGGAATTTTTACTCGTGAATAAATAATAAAATTATCAATGTTATATCATTGCAAAGAAAAGAAAATGTATATAAATTTTGTGTAATATTTTTTACATTTATAACATAATTATTTATAAATTTTAATATATGTGCTATAGAAATGTTTTAAATATAGATTTATATGTACTACTTCGAGAAAGAGTGAATTAGATTAATTAACAGGCTACATTAAAAATTTTGACGTAGTAAGTTATCATCCATTCCTTAAAACAACGGAAAAAAGAGACGAAAATCGATTTCATTTAGTATTGGCTTGTTAGGAAATTAAAGAATGATTATTTGATATTATCCGTCGTGGCGGATGGTGTATCTCGACAGAAGGTACTAACGTTGTGATCATTGCCCCGTAATCCCGGATTATATCGGCTCCCTATTCCCGATCGGAGATCGAGAGCAGCTATAGTGCGATGGAGTTAAGACGCCGTAAATTGCACCAATTAATTGCGCGTAGCCTGTTGCTCCTTATGGGTATACCGTCCCTCGGCATCTGCTCGAGGATGCATTACAAATTTGTACCTAATAATCATTTTGCTCGGATCGCGGTCTGGCGCGGCGATGCGATATCAGAACAAAACCGCTGATTTAAGCATACAATATAATAAAAAATACAGTTGTCAATATTGAAATTGAATTTCGAGGTAAACACGGTTAAATTTACATATTTCATAAAATGGAAGAATGAAAGAGGGTCTGTTTGCTCCAAAATTTTGGCCATCAAATGTACATTGTCTTTTTAAATCCTTATTGCTTTTTTTCTTATTAGTTTAACTTTTGATATTATAATGATATTGTAACTCTTTAAATTAAAAATTTGAAATTAAAAAGATAGGATTATCAAAAAAAGAGGGAAAAGAAGATTGGATTTCCACAGGGATGACTGATCCGCACAGTCATTTGGGCTTAACGAACCCACGGATCCGAGTTCAACATATTGCGGATACTCATATATATTTACACATCATACACATCCATGACATCCATCCAACCATCTATCCATCCATATACATGCGCTTTTAAATGATAGCGTAGTGAATAGTATAGAAGAAAAGATTGAAACAATAATATAATTTAAGACAAAGACAAAGAAGAATAAAAAAAATATGTCTAGATCCATTATCTAAATATATCTAGGTATATGTATGTTAAAAAACTTTAAGTTGGAAACATTGCGAAATGTTAAAAGAAAAAGAAGGATCGTACAGGTAATATTAGCTGTGCACAGCACAGCATGCCGCGCTGTGTGCAGACTTTTACTCCACGCTCGAGGCCTCTTTCTATGAAAATCCATTATTGTGAAACATTGATGTTGAAGATTTCAGCTTCTTTGTCAGGCATGCCAGGGCGAAAAGCTCAACTTCCGCTCCGCTTCCTCCCTTTTCCGCCCCTTCGTCCCGCAACTGTGCTGGGCCTGTTTCACGCCGATGTAGTAGCGATAGCCGTAAACTTTCCGCCGTCATGTACAACAACGGCTGCAAGTTTTGCAGATTTGAATCGATGAAAGCTTCTTCCTGTTCTTTTTTTTCTTTTTTTTAACTGCATCCGATGTTCGATTTACGAATTCATGGATGGCCGTAAAGTGATGTAATTGCGGCGCATCGGCACAAACAAAAATATGCTCTTCAATTCTTTGAAACATAATTGTTTGTCGCTGCTTCCATCGCGAGAAACTTTACGTAGTTCAATTTCCTGTTTCCGTGAGATATCTGAAGATAGTACGGCAAGAGATCGTAAAGCGCTTTATCGGGGAAACATTGTTTCACTAAGTATGGAGGTGCCGAGTTAAACGCGCACGGCTATTTCGGAATAACGACTAGAGGAAAGTTGGAGGCCGAGAAATGCCGACGCAACGACATTACAAGCAAAACGTTTGTCGAGCTAAGAAATAGTCCCGTTTAAAACTATCGCAGCCACGTTCTCCTCTGGCGAGATTTATTATTATTTATTGATTGGCACTTGAGAATCAATTGCTAAACGATCTTATTTGCGAGCGACCTTATTTCTCGCTAACGCGGCGTTCCTCGCGAAGCGCATAACAGAAGATTTAGAGGGGGTGGAGGAGAGAGGGAGACAGAGAGAGAAAGAGAGACGTGCGTTTCGTGACGCATCCTCGGTAGATATGTACCTGGCATCTGGTATGTTTTCCGTGTAACTTATCTTCATTACAGGACGGAAAAGGAAACGTCTGTTTTCTCATCCTCACTTGTCACCTGCGCTGCTGAATTATGTACGCAGCATATACTGTATATGCGTGCATACGTATACACGCGATGTCTGGAATACGATGTTCAGGCATAGTGCGCCCTGATACGACGTTTACCGCGTTATCCGAAGTAGCTCGGGTTTCGGATCGCTGAAACGGGACACGGTAGACGAGACGGTCGAGAGACGTTCTCGCCTCGGGAATTTTTAAGGTGTTCCCTCTTGTGCGAGAAGCATCGTCGTTGTCACCGACGATGCCGCGTACCCCATCGGGGTGCATTGCGCGACATCGCCGCAGAATGCAATTATTATCGTGCGCTTTTATTACGTATCAATTCCGCTTCTATTTCACAGTCCGCTTGTGTTCACAACGCAAATTATCGGATAATCTCTTCGTATCGACGAAATTCCAGCGACCTCGCTACCTCGCAGACGTAATTAAATTTTACTGCAACGTTTTCCCATAATCTCGAAAACGAAAATAACCGGGCGTTTTATATATACTTTTTGGCCGGATATTGGGAGGTAACGAGGTATTGATATTTGCATTCTGCTCGTAGCAATAAGAAACGCTTTGTATCGGCATCGCGCGCGTCCTGGCATTTCATTACCGATAAAAACCGTTCGCAAATTAAAGAAATAATCTCTCGCACTCCCCATTCATGGAATCAGATTGGCCGTTGGCGCTGTGGTAGACTATTAAAATAGAGATAATTAAAACAGGGAATATTCTCACCGTTAACCTCGTCTTTTTTTTACGTCGAGCAACCATTCATCGCCATGTATCATGCATATGCATGTATACCCACTAACCATACGTACGATATTGAACCGGCGAAATATGGAGGTAGCGTTGACGAAAAAAAATGAGCCACATTTCGGTTAAACGTTGAGTTAAACCTTACCAAGAACGCTGCCACGATCAACCACCGGATCACGATCACGATAATTTTATCGATAAAATTCGCTGAATTCGCTTTATTAGATTGCTGCATATTATCGTGGAAACAAGACAGTTAAGATAGTGAATGTAAGAACAATAATCTGCTTGCTATACGTCGTATCGGAAAATATACTTATTGGCTTGATTTATTGGTGATCTAGGGAATGAGAATTTTCAAACTTTGAGATTTTTATTGCATGTACAAAACAGTAGACAATTAATTGCAAATTAATCTGTGCACTATTTTAACGAATTTGTTATTAGAATGATAATATTATCAAAGATCCAGCAAAAGAGTTGACAAGGTTTCTACTTTATACCCCGGATTTACAAGCTAGCGAGTTTACCAGTTTACATAATTATACAACGCCAGTTTTGTAGCCGCCGTTAAACTCGCCAGATAGTAACGAGCAAACATGTCCGTTTACAATGTTTAATCGTTACTTTGCCGTGTGCTAGGCACAGAGAAATTGTGTTTCCGCCATTAGCCCAGAGCCGAGGTGTGCTGCGAGAAAGGGGATTGTGTACCTAAAGCGCCGTTCACGCGCTCGCGATATTTATCGACACACCTGGCTGCAAACGAGGCGACGATAAAAGCCTGGTGGTTAGATCGGTTCGGTGAAAAAGTATCGTATCGCTTATTCCTAAATCACGTCCTAAGAAAGCGGAATGGTGCCGCAGTCAAGCGTGAATGTCGCTCGACTCGTGGAGTCTGCGCGAACACGACAATTCGTGGCGCGTATATCTCCGTGAAATACGCGTTTCTCGCTTGGGCCAAGTAGCAGCACGCCGACCTCCCGCTATTTATTAGCCCGCGGGCGCCACGTTGACGAGCGTCGGCGTTGACTACTGTTAATTAAATCCGGGCAATTATTTTGCTCGACCCGTCGTAAACCATCCGTAACGCTGTCGCTCCACGAATTATATCTCATGATCGTCCACGATCGATCGTCGGTCCTCGCAGTGCACGTCGACTGATCTCCGTCCTCGTCATCAGGATTGAAACCTTAATCCAATTTAGTTTACTTTAGCTCTGTGAAACCAACACGAATGATGACTAATTAATTATAGCTTAATTAAAGCTTTGCACATCTTTTTCAATGCCTTTTATGTGGCTTTTTATATGACTGCAAGGAAAAGGCAAAGGAACAAATTTTTTTCCGCAAAAAGAAGAACTCCTTTGTCGTTCTCTTTTTCTATTCTCGGATTGTCTCTCATATATACAATATATTAATTATGCGCGTGGTGTATTTTTTCACTCCAAACTAAAATGTGTCAAACTTTGTCGCGCATGTCGTACAGAATTTTCAAATTAATATTGATCGCTTTCGAAGGTAGTTTCTCCAATAACGACGGATATGGTTAAGTATGCTTTTATACATGGGATAAAATAAAGTTCCGCTTCCCGATCTAGAAGCTCGCGGTTACGGTAAGTGGATGGGTGGATTAACGACGTCGCCGACTTGATTGAAATTAGAGACGAAGGGCCAGTAATACTAGGAACACGATACTGCCTGCCGCAACGCCAATCTTGCCTGTCTAGCCTGTTACGACGGCTGAGGATAAAGTAGCATGACATCCGGCGAGTTCGAGCAAAGGTGATGACGGCACGGTTGGTTGAAACACCGGTCTGACAGCTGCCTAAAATATAGGCCAATAAGGTACAAACTCTCCAAGTCACAACCGACAAATTGATCATCGTCAACAAAGAAATTAACAAAGGATTAAACAACGCAGCTTTTTCTATTTATTGAATGATGTAACTTAATAATACATAAGTAGAACAATATTTAAAATTTGTTTATTTAGAAAAAAAATTTTACATCTTTTTCATCTCTGCATATTTTATATTTTTATTTTTGTATATGACAATATTAAGACAATCGAATAATTTCGCGCGCGCGTTTATTCGTGAAGATTTTAAATATGTTATCGAAATTATATTTGAGCAAGTGCAATCACAAATTCCGTTTAATATTCCATATAGGCAGCAAAGCTTTTGATCATATATAATCACGGGTTTGGATATCTAATCCGTAATGTAGTATATAATCGCGTACAAATCTGCTCATTGACTCGTCGATTTGCTATACCAATATGAAATGTGAAACATCAATATTTATTTCAGCATCTTGGATAACAGCTAATTATTGCATTAAGCACGTTGCATGCATGGCTGCGTGCGATATGTTGTCGTTATTACGCAAAATGTCAACGAAAGGGGCGAAACCGCGAGGGGAATTTCGCGGTGCGGACGGAACGAGAAAACCTGCCGCAAAATCGCGCAGCGAATTATGGCGAAAGAAAACTTTTCGCCGCGCTTGTAACGAAGCGGCCAGCATTTTATCGTGTTTAGTTTATCCGCTGTAAAATATCGCCGCTCGGTTATACCGCGAACTTCGTTACCGCAGCGGCCACCAAGCCGTTCACTTTGGAAAACGGCGGCGGTCGCTAGCGGTCGACGATTTTTCGCAACTCTCCGACGAAGGCAATTTCGTCGCGCTCGTAATTTGCGCGAGACGCGAAGACATTGACCGGGTTAAGAGACGTCCCGTATCATCGTAAACGCTGTATTCTTTTCGCCGCGGATTCGTAACAAAACTAAAATCTTAGAAACCACGTAAAACGTTTTGCGAGATCGGTTTGCCAATTTTTAAATCGCAATTAGATTAAATTCTCGACAAAAGTGTTTATTGATTGCCGCTGAGGAATATATCTCACTGCCTATCAATGCAATTCGACCACGTCTGAATTATACTTCAATTGTTCGCTCTGCTATCGCAGAATTTTTCCAAGTTGAATAGTGGAGCTTTTCTGTTGCTTAAAATTCCAGAACGCTTTTTTTTCGGCGCGATAAGAAATGATATGCGGATCAATGTTATGTTTTCTTCCAAACGGAATCTGCGTCTGCTTTAATCTACTCCAATAATACACGTATTCTTGTGCACGCCTTAAAATGTTAAAATTATATAGTGTAAAAAATTTATCAAAAACGTACAATAAGTTAAGGAGCACGATTTGGCATTTTGCCAAAGAAACAGAACGGATTGAAAACGTTATATCAAAATATAGCTTTCATATGGCGAAATATTAAGCGAGCTTTCCGCAGCAGACATCGTGGTGAAAATGTTACTTTTCAGCTTCTCGCAGCGTTCGAATACCTAGAAAATTCCAAGCATCCCAAACGCGACCAATTTATACAACGAGCGATCGAGATAGAGCCTGGCATGCGGTAGGAATGCGTAACTGCAGATGAGGTTCGACTGAATGTTTTCGGCGCTTCTTAAAACTAACGGACCAAGTAATTATATTAGTATCTTTTGCGGGGGGCGGAGAAAAGGGGAAATGAAAAGACGGCGAGAAAGGGCGAATTTTGAAATGTCAGCCTTGATATCGTTTTTAAAGATACGTGTACATTAGCAAACGGTGAACTGTCAAAGTAGACGAATTTGTTTTGTTTAGAGACGGAAAGAAAAATACAAACGAGCAACGTAATAACAATACAACGTAATAACAGTGGTAATATAATGTAGGATCAAAACTGTATAAAATGCGAATCACATTGTGAAAAATCGTCGCAACGTCATAGCCCACTGTCGTATGTACGCGTGCTCATGAAAATATGTATGTGTGCGTGTTTATTCGAAGATAAAAAAAATATATTTACTATCTCTCATCTCTTATCGCGCGCATAACTCATATCGTTTATCGCTTATCGATGTGTATGCGGCCTAAGGGAAGCGGGAGAGAAATCGCGTACGACGAACCCCTCGTGAATTTTTCCGAGCCGCAGTCAGCCAATAGTAAAGCAATATAGGAGAAGATGCCATGGCGTATTTATGCTGGATTCCAGGGCGGCTTCTATTCCTGTTATTGGAGAATGCCTCCGACTTAAATACGCCGATACGAATACCTCTATCTGCCTGCTGCGTTCGATCTCGTACACGAGAGAGTACGCGTGTATTGCCATCGAATAGACGACCGCGTGTTTCCCTCCGGTATGTTAGCGAGCATATTACCGATAACATTATCGAGCCCGACAACGAAATATCGTTCGCGGCGCGATAACTCGTCGTATAGCGAAAGCCCCGAAACGCGTCCATGTCGAACGGAGCGCGGAAACGAAGTTATCGATTTCTCGCGGGCATCCTTCATTAAAATCCGGCGTGAACGATTAATTATTGCTAAATGCAATCTATTCTAACAGTTGGATTGCTATTTCATTGCGATGCGTAATCATTGTCATTGCCCATATAGTCGAATCCGATTCCTTTTTTTAATTTATGACGAGTTACGATACACCGATGCGAGTAACTGTATTGGAAACTGCGTATGATTTCGTGTAATAATTAGCGCGGTTATAGAAAATTACTGGTAGATGGAAATTTCGCGCGTTTGCCTCTGAATAATTTCCAATGTCGAACTCCGATAGTGATATTGCACAATTTTAACGATATCTGAAGTTATTTTGATACTTTTTTTTATTCTCTATGTATATCAGCAATTTCAAATCATCGATATTTCAATATTTTCAAATTGATTTTGATTTATTTAGACATAAAAACGTATAAACATATTTCTTTTTGGAGTTTTCTGGTTGTATTTCTTTTCCGTTAAAGCGATGCCACGTGCGTTCGTAGCACCAACACATTTGCGAGTAAGAAACATCAAAGTCTCAATTCGCTTTTCGTACGCTACAATAATCCCGTTTTGCTTCGCCACGCTTTGCCGGCTCGTTTGACATTCGATGCTCGAAATATTTGTGCCAGCCCATATTCGATGGAGCGCGACACGCGCCAATATAACTTGAATCATATTTCCTGATTTTGTTCTTGTGTTAGGGTATCTATCTTCGTTTTGTGTGTGTACCACACGTGCACACGTCGTTACGTTTTCCCACCGTCTAGCCATCGTGGGAATTTTCACAAAGACGCCGTTGGCGGGAATAATATCGTAAAAATTCGTAAAGCGGATTTTTCTTAGTGTCTATATACTAGTGGATGCAGCGTTGCACCCCTCGCAAGCACCGTCCGATTTAAGTTTCTGCAGGGTAACGATAAATTCGCATTCATGCCCCGCGAAGAGAGATCTTGTGGTCAATTTAAAATCAACTTATAAAAATGAATAAGTGACTAAATAAATGTGCGAAATAGTATTTGTAAAAAAATTTTAAAATAATTAAATTTAATATTCAAAAGAGCGTACAGAAAGTTCTTAGAAATTAAAAATTAGTACTTATATATATTTTTAATATGGATTTGTTTAACCGATGTGTTCGGGCTGATGCATAGGCTGGATGCTACGAATATCAAGATCTTTCCAAACCGTAATTAGACAAAGTTCGAAGTTTCTGAACTTAAATCCTCGGACTGCTTTCGAGCTGAGACGCGGGCACTATGTTACGTTTAAAGAACTTGGTGACCCGCTCGGTTTGAGTTAGTTCTCTCTTAACGGACGAATTCGCTTCTCGCGAATTTATACAACCCGTATTACTATTCACGCGATTCCCCAATGAAATTTCACAATGCTGCTCTGGCAATTCCGAGCGAGGAACATTTTTGCAAATTTACTTCTCCGCGACATCTCTCTTTGACTTCTTAAGTTTTAATTTAAATTTCAAGTCGTAGCTACCAAGTTGAGTAAGAGAGAGAGAGAAGTACTTCCTAATATATTTCTTTGTTGTAAGTGCATGTTATTAATTTTACAGATTTTTTATGAATAAATTTTGAAAAAGTGTAAAAATCATCTAAAGAACATTTAAAGACCTTTTAAAATTATTAATTATAATTCTTATAATTTGCGTACATTTGTCGAGAAGTAGTTATGTAATTTGGAATGTCTGAGGAATGTTCGGCGTACCTCGCTTTGTTATCAATTTCAGTTTTATCGACGCTCATTGAAAGTACGAAGTTGCCTAGGATTTCGCTATCTCAGCAGTTTCCTCGGATTTCAAAAGGTCCGAACTCTGTCTGGATGTACGAACTTTAAATCGATCTTGCGGAATAGAAGTATATCATGAGTACCCATAACTCTCTGCTTGTTCTACTTAACGATGGCGGATCGATCGTCGAGCGCGGAGTATTTTTTGACGTTTTATTCGATTACAAGATTCTCTATAATATGATCTCGTCGTAATTACGTTCCAAAGTCAAACTGTTTTATGGCAAACATCTCCGAAAAAAATTTTTAACCATTTTTGTTTGAATGGTAATAAATTTGATTTTACGTTTAGCTTTTTTCTCGGGGGGTCACGAAATAAATTCTGGAAATATTGCAGCGCTGCGAAATCGCGAAATCGCGATTCGAATATTCGGTTCGACGACTATTGAGATCATTCCGAACAGTGCTAAACGCGCGGCATGCAATTACATATGATTAAACAGCAATATCGTCACCACGACTTGAATTAAACGACAACAAGGTTGATCGGCACGCTATTAACGATGCGACGTGCAAGCTCGTTGCAGCGTTTGTCGATAAATTGTGTTTCCTGAAAAAATAAGGGCAAACCGATCCGTGATGTAACTTCCGATGTACGATTATTATATCCGTTGACACGAGGCGTCGTGCTGTGAACATTGTTAAACGTGTCGTACAAATTTGTAGTAACAGTCGTACCGGGCCGAGACCGGTTGACAGTGCTTTAATTCAATTTCACGCTGCGATGGACTGCCCGTTGCTCGTCAATTATATCGACTGCTGTAATACCGAGAAATCCACTCTGAAATTTCGCGAATTATCTCGCGAATTATCAGCTGCGCGACGTGCGCCCCCTCGGTAGCCGGGAGGGGAGGCTATATTTGCCGCAATTAAGCGAAAACGTGTTACCAGGCTAATTTGCTCTATGACGCAATTTGTATTCTATTTAGCTATATAGAACGCGCCGGAGAATGGCCAGCTAAACGACCCTGAAACATAAAGCGTCGCACAATGGCGAATGCATTTTTACGAATTTATCGCGATTTTTCGAACGCGTCGCAACTCTCTTTTAACAGTCAGTCGCTATTATTCGCTATTGTCTGCTTGTTTGTCCGCGCGTTATTCGCTAGTGTAAACGATCGCGCTTCGGTACGACTTCCGTTTTGGCATTGAAAAATTACAGCTTTTGCGGAAGTCGCGTCACCAAATCATCGTTATCTTCGCGCACGAAAGAGTCGTTTCGTTCTTCGCGGAGAATTCTTTAACCCATGTCTCATATTCCAACCGAAATGCCGTATTGCGGCTATGCCCCAGATTCGCCCCGTAATTTGGAGTGCGATCGTTAGCGAAAGAGCCTATAGAAGGTGGGTCGTTTGCGTGGTGATTAACCGCGCTATATCGGTAGGACATGCGTACCCTCGTATATATGTACATATTCAAGTGCGCGCTTACCTCCCATTAGTTTTCGGGCATCTTAGATTTTTATTTCATCGATCCATATTTTACCAACGTGAAATTGTGTTGATATGTAATCGTGCTAATGGAATGCTAAAGGATGGCGTACGAACTTTTAATTAACCGTATACGATATTTAATTAAATAAACTTATGGGCTCTCTGTAACTTTGTGCACAGTCTAAGAAATTCTGCGTGGAAAAGAAATTTTTATTAATGCTTTCTGCGTCTGCCGTTCCATTAATGAGCGATAGTGCACATGCCTTGGCAAGAGACGGGATGCAGCAGTAGCGTAACCTTGCAACACGTATATCTACTACTGTGTGTCTATATGTACGCCAACGGATTTATTTGTACCTTTTTTATTGTTTGTATACATTTCGCTTGGCTTCTGCGAAGTGCATTCTTCCATATTACTCAGCAAGGAGACAAGTTGAGGCAAGGTACACACGTATTATTTGCACGATAGGCCGTCCCCTAATGGTCATTATAACAAACGTA
>NW_012028382.1:1394958-1499697 GCF_000956235.1 Wasmannia auropunctata | reverse complement strand
AAATAATTTAAGTTTGTTGTAAAGATCAATACAGTCGTAACAGACAAAAAATAATCTTTAGATATATATCTTTGCGTGAATTCTTGTTACATCGTTCTAGCAAGTTTCTTCTCGCCTTTTGCGGTATATTAATATCACAGGTATTTTTGTCGATGTAACATTGTAACACATAACGAAAGAAAATCCGAATGTTATGATTTGGGCCTCGGTCCGAGTCACGGTGTGATCAAGAGCTGCCACAAGTACACGACGCGTCCTCTAATTAACACGACCCAGCGGGTTAAAATTATGTCAGATCCTGCCGTTTACTTCCATCTCCACGATGCGACCCGCGCCCTCCGCCCTCGCCACGTCTCTCGAGTAAGTATTCCCGCGAGCGTCTTAACGTAACTCGCTTCGCAACGTATGCCCTAGCCGCTAACGCCGTGTAATTAAGCGCCCTCGGCGCGACGATAATGGCGTCATAATTACGGAGCCCCGTTGCTTTCCGCTTTTAGTCGGTACGGTGGCATGAAAAGATGTTGGGTGCTGGACCATAGTCGTCACGCTGCATTTTCGGTGAGAAACTATCAACTGACTGTGATCTTGGTGCATCAGGATTAAATGGGCGGAGACGTTTGACTGAAACACGTCCATGCATCCGTAATTTCGAAATACGCTAATCTCAAAAGACTGGCTGCAACGGTATAATGAGCTTGACAGGAAATTGAGAACAGATATTTCCGTAATCCGGTAAAATTAATAATGGATAGATAGAGAGGTAGAGAAGATTTATTTCGATTCTGGGTCAAGCTGAGAAAGGCAATTCGGTATCTAAATCTGGATACCGGAAATGAAAAGCAGCGTAGTTTGTACGTTTCGACTGCATTTCGATCCCACGATCGATAAGTTTTTCGCACCGATGAATGGTATCTTTTGCTACTATTCACTGGATATCGAAATCAAAGTGAATACTGCAATCGCGAACGCGATACTCGGTTGTTCGCGTTTACATGGCCGTTAGTTAGGATGGCTAGGTCATCAACAGTGATCTGCAATCTAGAGCGCAGATTCGCCGGGGTTTATTATTGGCTGACATAAAAGTCGAGCCTCTTCAAACGACGTTGCTCTCTATTGCAGCTTCTCGTATTCATGGAAATTCTAAGGACCCTATAAACCCTGTTTAAGGATCATTTCGATCGAATTAGGTCGGTCCACATACACGCACGCGCACGCATCCATCTGCAGCGTAATGGAATTCCGATACCAATTTGCGTCCGCTTTGCTTTACGTCAGCATAGTGACAGCCGCGACCTCATCGTTGCATCCTTTCAAAATTATTACTGAAACCGGATAATTGATCGATGAGAAGCGCGAAAATGAGATCTCTCAATTGTATTTTTCTTAGCTTGAATCAAAGGTGTTTCCCAAGCTCTATTGAATAGAAAATTTTCTCCTTTTCTCTTTTCTCTCTTTTTTCACACAGTAAGGAAAAAACGAATTCTCATCATTCGATTTTAAATTATATTTATTCCATCTGCCTCTCTTCGTAAACGTTCACTTATATTTGTAATTTATTTCAATATTAAAGGATTAAGAGATTTAATCTTTTTTTAAATATAAGCAAATAATTGCTTAAAATGGATATATATATATATATATATATATATATATATATATATAAACATACGTTTGGAAATAAAATAAAATACAATTTCCGAATCATCCAATATCGTTCGTTAAGCAAACATTTTAGTCAATTTCCACATCGCGCTCGGATCTCGGGTCTCAAATTCCAGTTATGGAAATTAACTAACAAAATAAGCCGGCGTTTGGACAGAGATGATAAACGCGAGATACAGCGAGAAGTTGAAGTATTTATGCGAGAGTGACGCGAAAAGTAGAAGCGAAAGGAGGAGGCGGCGAATAATGATCGATCACACGTTCCGTCCGCCTGTGGAAACCGGATGTCGTGCCCTTCCGCAACAACCCGCGACGGACGGTCATTTGTTCGGGCTGGCGCTTATGTACGATCCCGGGGCCGTGTCATGCGGAAGCCTCGATGCTCGTTCGTCCCGATATATCGACGCTATTACATCAACGTCCTCCGTTACGAGCAAGTTTTGGTTGTCCTTTTGTACTTTGTCGCGCGTGAAATTTAGTATCGATAGCGCAAAGCGAACCGCATCGCAGTTAGTGGCTATTACGCGCAGTTACAACTATTTGTTTTGTCGTAATAATTTACCTGCCGCAAAAGAATGTAACAACCGCGAAATTCGGCCTTGCGAAAACTCATGCCATTTACTTGCCTGCTGCTGCTGCTGCTGCTGCTGCTGCGGATGTTTTAAAATGCAAAATTGGTTTTATCTGACGAAAGCCACTCGCGCTCGTGTCGTTGAGCATTAAGTGTCGAAAACCGCGAATTTTCTGCACGCTATCCGCTGCCATTTCGTTCCATCTCCGCGTCTACAGGGAACGTTAAAGTTTTAATGCGGCAGGGATAAGCTGTCTTCGCCGCACCACGGGCTATCCACTAAATGCTTGAACGACAACCACTGCAATTTTAGTTTGGCCGAGTTGCCGAGTTGCACGCAGTTCTTGTCTCGAAGTCGCGTCTGAAAGACTTTTGTTTGAATACACAGTGCCGATTAAAAATCAGGAATCGTGCAAGAAAAACGCAAGAACTGAAGGAAAAAGAGTAAATTTCTGCTTAATCAAGATGCTTTTTTTTACTATTCATTAAGGCTTTAATTACTAGAGATACTAATAATCAACGTTCTTCTGTAGGTGTATATACTACATATTAACTTCATTATGATTAAATTAAGCAAATTAATTTTTCATTAATATAGGGCAGCGAAAATTTGAATTTAAATTCGCAATTAGTTAGTCAATTATGTTCTTCTTTTATGAATAATTTTATAAATAGCCTTTTGTATGTATATATATATATATATATATATATATTCAATAGTAAACAATATTATTTATCATATTTCTCAATCTGAGTAAATTTAAATATAAAACATACGATACATGCGCTTATTGTATTATAATTGATATTTCGTAAAGACAATTTCATCGTTTTCTTAAGAATTGGAACGAGAAACTATCTTTGTTGTGTGTTTGCCGGGAGTTTGCCGTGCTAGAACTTTGTGTGTGGAACTTTACAGCCAGCGCACCGAAATGTATACAAATGAGCGGTACGGTGCCCATCGGAACGATTAATCACTTTCCTTGCGCAGTGCACGACTTCTAAAAACTCGCGCACTTCGCGCGGTGACAAATCGAAAAGGGAATACGAGCGTTTCGAAACTCGAATCCAATGCCGAATAGTAAAACTTTAGTCTCGGAGTATGGCTCACTCTACCCAGATTAAATCGCGTTTATAGACGTTCTTGATGAGTTTTGGAGAGATTCTTGGGGGGAATTTCTTCGCTAAGATAATGCTCCGTTAGATAATACAGTTGCGGGGTGAAGTAAACTTTTAGCGTATATAACTATGTTGTTAGTATACGACACTAAACTATCCCGCCCCAAACTTCGCATCAAAATACGAGTTACTTTATAAAATATCCGCTCGCTCCGTGCTGCTAGAGAGGAAAGTATTGTTTAACACTTAAATTACTTTTCAGTATATTAAGAACCAAATTACTTTTTGTGCCTACTATTTGACGAAAAGCGCAAGATACAGCTGTTGAAACACGTAATACAAATAAATTTCAAGCTAAGAGTTAATTGGACTTCCACGACGAATCAGTTTTCGAGTGTTTTTGTACACGACATAAGTAGTCGGTAGAATATCGATCATATAATTTGTGAATGTGTGAGACTAATCAAGCTTGTAGCATCACTCGCGCAGGGTGATTAGATGCGCTATCCGACCTCAAACAACCCGCCGTTCTAACTCAAACACCAATCCCTTAAGGGAACCAAGATGTTAGATTATGTTACGTCGTTAAAGGTAATTAATACTGCCTTTCGCTCGCATGCTGCACAGTCGCTTTCGTAAGAATCTAATGAGACGTGCCATTAGCGTGATATTTCGGGAGATATCTATTATAACTGACATACATTCTTATACTTATAAATAACATTGTATTTCACTATATTAGAGAAGCTGTTAGACATAATATAGTGTATAATACAATGTTACAATAACGTAACATAATACAACAATATATATGTATTCTGCCAAGAAACGATTTTTCTTTCACCATAGTCTATACAAAATGGCCGAGTTGGACGTCATTATCACGGGAAAAGAACGCGAGAAATGCGACGTGTAAACGTATTGTAACATGTTTAATACGCGCAGCAGAAGGGGTGAGAGAAAAATGAGTGCTCTTAATTAATGGAGCGTGTTAAACGACGCCATGTTCTATATGGATTGCTTTTGTTCACGGTTTAAATGACGGGCGATGTTAATCATCGCGACGTACATTACGGGGGGTGAATTGGCGATGTACCCTCTTAATAGGCCACGTGACAGGCGGGGAAAAGTTGCACCGACAACAGTGCCATACAAGTTGTGCAACGTGTTACGTAATCTCGAAACAGAGAGTTAACATGCTCGGAGGAACAAGTTAAGTGCATTATAATGCGAGCGTCTCGCCGTTCGAGTATTGCGTCATTGATACCATCAGCGATGCTTTACGGATAATAGCCGTTATGGAACACGACGAAATTTATATTGTTCATTAATGTTAATATATTGTTCATTAATTTATATTGTAATTAACATAACATAATAGTTTTAATTAAAGAGGAATGTAATTTTAAATTTTCTCGAATATTTATATAAGATTGTTGAACATTGACAGCAACATGCTAAACTGATGTTTTATTTCAATTATTATTTAAATTTTAAATCACCAGACTAATGAAAATGTCATTTTTGTTAAATGTTTTTAATTAATTTGTATTTAACGTCACTTTTGACTGCGTTATTAAATTTCGTTAATATTTATTGAAGGTTTAATCCCGCATGTTTTAATCTTTTTGACTTTTCGTATTATTTACATCATACATATTGTTTTATTGAGATAATATTGCAATTTTGGCGCGATAGCACTAGTTTCGGAACGTTGCAAATTCTCACCTGACTATTATACGAACTGAACGAGATTCACATTTCGATCACGCTCCGAAAGGTTTTCGATGGGTCATCAAAGGCTTAGTCTCGAAAGACGAGGTTCGTACTCGCCTTCGATGAGAAAATACAGAAGTGTTAAGGGTTAATCCGGTGCCAACCCTCCGTCACTCGCCACTTAATCCGAAATCTCTTCCCTTCGTTGTGCCAAGTAAATTCTACCGCGAATTGCTGAATTTTGCAACTATACGAAGTAGCGATAAAGCGGAACGCTCTTTCTCTATATTTGAACAAGTCATTTCAAATATGGGACATTAGTGGAATAAATGTTTATTTATTAAAAGTTTACCAAATTTATCTTTTACATGACTTTTCGCTTTACACCTACAATTGAAATTAGAATTTCACACCGCGAAATACTCAAAGCATTCAACCGATCGCTTTAACATCGTGTCACGCACTTTATTACGATGTTAATTAACACTTTAATCCTGGACGTAATGTAGTTGGCGCTTTGATTTGCGCCTTGTTACAAAGTTAATCGAAGTTAAGAGATGAAAATTTCTATCAAAGAGAGTTGCTCGACAAAACGAGCAAGGTGGCATTCCGTGGAGAATATGCTCATCTGCAGAAAATATCGGGGAAATACTCCGCGGGGACAATAATAATTCAGATAATGTACGGTCGGTCAAATTCTTTAATGTCCGTGTTAACGTTAATTGCCAATGTTGATTAGCGTTATAGTAAATTAATGTAATTTTTCGTCATTTGTATTCTTTAGCGAAAGAAGATGGGTAATCGGATTTACGCTGCAATTAATGAAATGACAGATTTATCGAATACAAGATATTTCCCGTGTCGAGCGAGAATAATGTATCGTCGCGGCACTCGTGGCACGCAGATGCAGTATCCTAGTGAGATTGCCGCTGTGCGACCGCGCATTCCGAGTCGCGCGTCTCTTAGTCTTGACAACATACCGAATACGTCTTGGCGCAGGAATGTATAAAGGAAACACGAAGAATTCTCTTTGCATGTCACTTTCTCTCTCTCTCTCCCCCCCCTCTCTCTCTCTCTCCTCCCTCCTTTCGTTCGTTGAAAAATACGTCAATTTCTCGTAAAGTAATCTACGCAGCATGACATGACGCGTTCATTTCTCTCATTGGTGTGCGAGCGAGCGGCTGGTTCGATTTAGAAAATTTGCAAGTGTGTTTGCATCGCTCCGTAATGAGAAACCTCATAATAGTAGGTTTCTCTTAAAGTGCTCGAAGTAATTTCTTTAAACGCCAAGCGCTGTTTGAGGAGTGGGGGGGAAGGGAGTCTGCTAATGAATTCCTGTCGGGAATTCCTCGCCGTCGGCGCCATCGAAGTGTTTACGTCACATCAAGCTCTTTCCTCCTTCCCCCGTCTCTATGAGAACGTGGCTTTCTTTCCCTCAGCCTCCTCTCTAAAATGACCAGAATAATACGTTCCACAAACTATATAAAACTTACTTAAGGATATTAAAGAAACACCCTGAGACGAATAATAATATTTTCTGACGTGAAACATTACGAGATGTCGATTTGTTTTCTGATTTTATCAAAATGGCCTCTGTTTAGACAGCAGGGTAGGTTCGATCCTGTACATCCCTGTATCTATTTATACTGGCTCCTTTCCTCTCGTGCGACGCCGTATAAAAGCTTCGACGCCGTAAACGCTTCTCTATTTGAAATGCATTGGTCGTAGGCGAGGAGCACGACGACGCTGTTTGCGCTGTCAACCGACGGATAATGGATCGGGGTCATCGGACAGGCCGCTGTCAAGGCGGCGGCGGCAACGGCAGCGACGGCGGCAACAGTCTGTGAGGGGTGACCCGTAGAAAAATGACTATTACTTCGCCGAAGATCAGGTTAATAAAACGATCGGTCAATGTTGCCCACGGCCATCCCAAGCTGCCATTCCTCTAGATACGCGGCATATCGCGATGCTCTCAGACGCCTCGCCGAGAAATGATCGAGCGACGTGTAATTTTAAGTCGACCGTAGGTGGTTCGTAGGTTTCTAAGCGTTTCATCCAGATACTTCTGTGTCAATTCTCGAACGATGAACAAGCAAGGACATTTCAAATATAATGTTGCCTTTCGAAGCTCGTATTATTTCGTCTTAGTTTTATTTCTTTTATTATCATACACACATTGCATGTGTTCTACCGAATTGCTATACAATTATAGATGTATTGAATACATTTTCTCTCTCTCTCTCTCTCTCTCTATCTAAATTATTAAAAAATACCTATTTTATGCGTCAGTACCTTGAAAATTGTTTTTTTCTGTTTTCTGTAACAATGGAAAAATCGGGCGTGCACCAAATCTGTCGAATTGTTAATTCCGATATACATGTCGCGCAGCATCGTCGTTGCCTGACAGGAGATTCATGCTCGTCCCAGCTGTTTAATATTCCGCATCTGTAAGCCGCGCGAGCAAGCTGTGCTTTTTTTACAGTTTCTCTCTCTCTCTCTCTCTCCCTCCCCTCTCTCCCCTTTCGCCCATACGTGAAATACACGTATGAAATTTTCTATGGCGTCATAGCGCGCGGCGGAAGGAATACCGAAAGCGCGTTTTATAAAGAACGACGACGTCCCTTTTACCATGCACATTCACGCGGAAGTATAACGGAGGAGGAATATCGTCCGCGCGGTGCATTCCGCAGCCTGGAGAGGCACGACCTCTCTCAGGTAATTTGCGCCCCCGTGCACGCGCGCAACCCTGTGAAAATCTGCCGAAGAAATTTATTTGCCGGTACGATGAATTCCCTTGCTGCGCTTTCGCATCGCGTCTTCTTGATGGTTAAAAGATGGCACGTTTAATGCTAAGAACCGGCCTTAGCTTTTCTTTTAACACGACGTGGTGCCATATGGACCCGAAGGCATTACGCTGACCGATATTAATCGCAATTGTAAGCTAAAGTGGTTTGCAAAATTGATTTATTTTTTTAAATGTAATTTTATCTGAATTATATGTATAAAATGTCGGTAGAGCACACGTGTTCTAAAGGCCAACTGATAATAATAACGATCCCTTAATCTATTCCCTTTGGGATCGTTCTCCATTAAGTTTAGCCTCATCGATCAGCGGCTTATTTCGATCTCCACCATTGCTTATTGTTTTCGATTCCCAGTATACACCATCTGCAGTGGCGGCCTTCTACCGGAATTCTTCCTTCGCCGATAATTCTCTCGTCGTCTCCAGAATTGCAGCTAGCAAGGGAAAACGCGATGGCACTTGAGAGTTTCGCTCTCCAGCACCGACGTGTGTTGAAAAACCGCATCCGAGAATATCTGGATCAATTGCTGCGCCGGTGATGGCCGGGGTAGGGTTGGCGGATGGGTGGGTCGGCGCGCGGGCAGATGGGGCGGGCGAAAGCGAATTTCCTCGATGACGTACTCGTCGTTATTAAAAATTCTTAACGTGAGTAATCTCGGTGTCGGCGCCGTGCGGTTGTGGGGGCCAAAAGGAACGCGATACGTAATTTTCTCGTAATTACATTTACGAGAACCGGCAACACACTGCCGCGGCGGCTGCTTTAGGAAGAACCGTCCTCGGTATATTGGATCTCTCAAGTACGTACTCATCCTACCATCCTATCGTTGGATGGTTTCTGCGAAACTTGAACTTTCCGTCGGAGAGCTCAAGGCGATCTTGCCGAGAACGAGCACCGATCGCGGTCGATGTCGTTCTCGTCCTTCCCCTCGTCCTCACTCGTGCCACTCGCCTTTAAGCGACGAGATCCTTCCTCCTCAAAAACCTTTTTTCCGCTGCATGGCTTTTGCTCAGAACTTAATCTTTTCTGCAAAGTTATGAAAACGTCGCGCGCCGTAGTACCAACCACAAGAGCTTCGTAGTGTTTCGGTAATGAAGTACATTCCCGGTCAAAGAGCGCGACGTGAATTCTGATGACACCAGTACCGTGTGATTAGTTGAGTTACTAGAATCGTATCGAAAGGCCTTTCCTGCTCAATGGAATTTTTTTATTGCCGAGCGATAATCCACCGACTAATACCTATCTTCTAGCTATATATTTTGCTCGTCCTTGTTTCCTCCGTTATCCGCTTCCCGGATTAGAATCTGAAATTTTACACTGCGTAAATAAAGAAACTCATCAAAGATAAGTAACATTTTAATTGAATCTTCACAGTTAATAATTTTTATTTTAGTTTTACATTTCGATTAATTGATTATAAACTAAAAAAAACTTATATTTTTTAATGTCGGAGAAATGAATTAAAATGTTTTTAAAGAAACACCCACTTTGCAATTAATTAAGGAACAATTTGCTCAAGTCCTTGACGTATATTAATTTTGCGTTCGAGTTAATTGCAGCACGACGCGTATTTTTATCGTGTTTATTATAATGCCATCCTACCTACGAAGCTGAAATACCTCGACCCAGACATGATCGAGTGGCGTTATTCGCGCGCATCATCGCGTAAGCCAGCCGTCCATCAGCAACCTCGGAAAACATTAAACAACCGACGGCTCTCGCGCATCTCATTTACCGTAAGGATGCGCCCTTGCCTATCTCATTATCCTTTCTATGCTAACGTGAGTGATACGTCATCGCAGTGTGAAATTCACTTCCCTCGATTAATCTCGGTACACTGTGTTACTCATCATCTTATTAATACATCAAATTTTTTAACGTGATTAAAAAATCATTCGTTACTTCTAACATGATTAATTGATTTTAATAACAGAATTTCACATTATTCATGTCATCCTTTATTATGGAATTAAATCCGGTACCTAAGGCGATCGCTAAACTATTACAACCGCTTATATGACAATACGAATTGCACGGCAAGACGTTTCCATTACGTAATTAATGTCAAAAAAATAGGACAGCGATATTCTTTCTCTATTTTATTTTCATCATAGCGGATTGATATTAATTTGCCACTGACACTTCATCGGTATTTTCGATTTTGAAGATTAGTCGTTATACACACGAGTTTGCGTATATTGTATTTTTGTTTTAACTCATAATAACTTAAATCATAATACAGATAATGATTTTTTGAAATTGAGATATCTTGGATCTCGAAACGAGCGTGACGAGCGTTACTGAAAAAAAAGGTTGTTGACAATAAAAAGAAGCCAAAGATAATTTATGTATTATCAGATTGTAATCTATATATATATTGACCGATATAATAAATCAGTAAAAATAAAATTTGTTCTATATCAGTTTATGATTATCATGTTAAGTTTGTCTTTTTATAGAGAACGCGCTTCTCACGCACCTGAAATACGACTAGCTACAGACATATTTCTGTTTTTTGAATTTTATTTCCCTGATCTAAAACGATATTTCATCTTGTGTGCAGGTACATTTATAATATATGTATATAGTGCTTTATTCAGGATATGAGAGAGAAAGGTACATTTTTGCGTAAACTAAACGACACTCGTGGTCGTTGCTCATTTCCAGCATTTTTGCATTGTCCGCCATCGCGATTTCGTTCGTTCGCTCGCGGCGATAAATATTTCGGCGAAATTGCAAATTTTACGATGGTATTTGATTACGTGAGGCTATAGGGAGAACGAATCGCCGCAGTAAATCACTACGATTCTCTTTAATCTCCTTAAGCGCCGCGCAAAGGAATACCGTAAATTCAGTCGCGCATGAAATTTTCAATTTTTGCGCGCGTAGATTTGCGTGCGTGTTGTCGGTATCGCGTGCTCTCGTGTATTCGTGGTTGCCTTCATCTCCTTTTTTTCTTTGGAGCTACCGTGATTCAGTCTTTGACAGCTTTCCTAAATCGAGCTGTCGAGTAAATCGTCCGCGCGTATAGCCCGAAAAGAGAGACGTGGTGGGCGAATTGAGCGGACGTACGGACGAAAAGGACGAGCGATTCCTATTATCAAATACGCGTGTGGGATACATGGGGCAAAAAAAAGGGGGAAAAGCGGGTCGGAGATCCATGCCGGACACGCCCAGTCGCGTTTGCAACGTTTTCCATCGTTTTACTCTTTCCTTTTTTTTTTATTCCCAGAGTGCCGCCGGCGTTTCTTTTTCCAGCGGTATGGAGGTCACGATATCTGCGTTTCCGTCACGTATCGCTTGAATAATATATCCTGATCTAACAGTGGAGTATGTGCGGTAAAATATATTTCCCATTTTGTGGCGTAGTAATTTCCTTTCATCGACGTATATATGTGTTTCATCGTTTTTTTTATTTTTATTCGTTGTGCACCTGTACTCTTGCGCCGAAAAAAAGGATGCTTCCGACATTGATGGTTTCAACAAAGTGCTCGTAGGCATTTAACGCGTTTGACCATGTGCATCGTCATGTCCTGGCGTTTTTTAAAAAAAAATAAAGAAACACCGTCGTTTGGTGCGCTCGGGGCCCACCAAAGAGAAGAGGAAAATACAAAGTCGCCGTGCGAAAGTGCTTGATCGAGTCTACCAAACTTTTGCCACACATGGATGTGAGACTACAGTTCCGCCAGGACACGACGTAACTCTCTCCCTCGACGTCTCTCTTTCTCTCTCTTCTCCCGATGCGCTCTACTGTCGAAGTTAAAACATCCCCGGATTCGCGGGCGTAAGGTGAAAAAAATCTCAAAAAAGTTCCACCGTTCGAAGTTCGTTCGCGCCACTTTGGCGCGATAAGAATCATTCCTATGCATTATTCATATCGCGGCGGAATGAGAACGATGTATATTGTACTTACAAGAATCAATATGCGTACTTGAAATCGCGCTTATATAGAATAGTAACCCGATGAAAGCGCCAAGAAAAACCTTTTACTCGAGATAAAAGGTTCCGCGATACAACTATATTGCAAATCGTACATATATCCATATACAGTCTTATGAAGGGATTGAACATTTCATATTCTTGATGGATATATTAATGATATTTTGCTAAATATTATTTCTATTGTTATGGCCGTTAATCTCACGGTACAAGATGCTTCGGGTTGCCCTTTTCCTTTTCGTATATATTCACATTAACGTCTTTTTCTCTTTCGAAAAGAGAGAAAAATTATATTTGCAAATATTTATATGTAATATAAGTACGCGTATCACAAAGGAGTATTGAACTCCTACCATGAACAAAGTTATTCGCGGTTGATTCTTGTTAGCATTTATTCTCCTTTACGATGCATAGGAGATCTATCGTAAATAAACCGATGCTACACACTGGCCTTTGTTAGTAACGGAAACATTCTATATTTTCCTGTTTATAAAAAGATGTTTTAACGCGTGCAAACGATGCACGACATGTAGAAGTGCATAAAACGTAATTATATTATGGAGATGAGAATTACATGGGGAAAAAAATGTGACGAAAGGATTAACGTAACTGGTTTTTTCCTTTTTTTTAATTAAACTACTATCGCATATCGGACACAGCGGATTAATATCATGTAAAGTAGCAGCGAAAGCTGCGCGCTTTTTGTGACTCGGTCGTAGAACATTTTCATCGAAAATATCAAACGGAGCTGAAATCAGCAGCGATGTCGAATCTCACTGCTTTTGGCCTCGTTTCGCGCTTGCACTTGCATCACTCTTCTCATTTGGTATTCACCATTCGGCTCGCTCTGTTAATTGCCTTATATTGGTAAAGTTTCTACTTCAAATTATACCGGAGCGAAAACCTGTATTCCTTTCTCGTTCTGCGACCGCGAGATGAAAATACGAGCAGCTGACGGTAGGCGGCCGATGTACATTCATTTTAAACTTTATGTAACGAATACCTTATTTTTTAACTTTCAGGTGAGTAGCTGGCGAATGTACATGTGTCTTCCAAATCGGTGCAATCATCGTAAAGTTACGGGCCATGCGGCAATTTGCAGTAATTTATCGTATGTATTTGCAATAATTGTTAACCTTATGTAAGTAATTCTAATTACTGTCTATATACAAAGTGTGTCAAATGGGCAACTTCGCTGTCAGTAAATGTCAATAATGGAGACATGTGCTGGCCGCGTTGCAATATTGAACCGTCATTACGATGGATAAGGAATCGTGGCAAACAATGCCGAAGTCGCGATTTGATTAATTAGGTCAGCGGTATTTCTCCGTTTCTATAAAAGTCGTTCACGAGTAGCAAATGGGAGTGAATTATGTAGACAAATGCAAAATATCGACAGCTACCAGAATAATCGCAGTAAATGTTAGTGTATATATTAACATGTTAGTGTATATATTATACTCTCTAAATTTTCTGGAGTGAGTCTTACTCCAAAAGATTGAAAATACTGTCAGTCGGTCACTTGAGTGGCAGTATTTTCACTCTTTTGTAGTGAGATTCACTCCAAAAGAGTGAAAAGTCATTCCAGAAAAGTTAGATTTAGATTTAGTAGATTATTATATATAATTTATTATAAATAAGCTAGTATTTATTATATAATAATTTTCTAAAGTTTCAATTTTAACCTATTAGAATAATTTATCGTTAATTATTTTGCCACAACATATTTCGAATAAATCTTCAAGTTAACATATGACATAGTGCCATCGAAATATTTACGGGAATACAGGGATCTTGTAATGTTCAAAATGCATGACTAGTTTCTTGTAGCTTTAGCCATTTAGGGACAGTGGTCTAAATGTGTTAAACGACAAGCTGTTTGGAATCAGCTACAGATTATTCATCACGCGCTTCTGCGTTTTGAACACACGTGTCCGTAAAATATTTGCCATTAATCAAACGGGAGCTGACCGTTCAGCGCTATCGTGTCGT
Organism: Wasmannia auropunctata; assembly: GCF_000956235.1. Lineage (NCBI taxonomy): Eukaryota > Metazoa > Arthropoda > Insecta > Hymenoptera > Formicidae > Wasmannia > Wasmannia auropunctata. Next base: position 1,485,897 of record NW_012028382.1, on the reverse strand, counting down.
TATGCGTGTACGTACATATATTCCAAATAAACATTCGTTGTTTCTACTTCCCAGCGTGGTTGACTTTACATCTTTTGCATCATCGCGCCAAAAAATATTATGCTAACGACATTTTCGCGGATATGTCTGAGAGATGATAAAGTCTCTATTTATATTCCTCCAATATACAAACGCAAAACGGAGTCATCGGTGGGTCTCGCGAGAGAAGCGTAAAGCGAGCCTGAGGCTCTCCCGGAAAAATGCTAAACATCACTACGTGAATGGGGTTACGTGCGAACGCGTATCTCGGCGCACGAGCATGGGTTAAGATCGTTTGTAAGAGAATTCTGATATGTTGCGCAAAAGAAATTTCCCATTTGTATGCCCACACGCATCCGATATTAAAGCGATTTTGTGCGCCGATACGTATATAAAGCCGATCGAACAAAATAATGTTGCGTCACAATTACGTCGTAGAAAGAAAAAATTTTTTATCGTTTCTTTTATTTGCAGATTTAGATTTAATCCTGAAATCAATATTAAACGATTGTTTGACAGTTTTATAATCAAATATTATCCCTGTTTTTTTAGGGAACAATTTAATTGTGCTCTTCGTTAACGTTCGTGAAAGCCGTGTTACATTTATTTAAATACATTCATTTGAATTTTTTAGTAAGCTTCGTTAGCTTTGTAATTACGTTTTTGAAATTGGTACGCGCTATGAGACAATAATTGATACAGGATTTGCACAATTATTTGTTAGCTTTGTCAAAGCGCTACGACAAATTTATCATAAACGAGCACGTTTCGATCTATTTTTGTGTATCGACCGAGACATCGTCGTGAATGCACGAATATCATTTAGTTTGCACGGAGGCGTATCATCGGGGTCGGTTTCGATATTTCATCCACATTTCTGCTCGCGCGATAGTCTGCGCCGTTCGCTCCCAGTATTTCAATATTTTTCTCAAAGCCGCGCCGGCTCCAATTTATCGTCCCGACGATGTGCGAGTTCCATCGAGGTGTTTTTCGTTGGCTGATATTTTTTTGCCGACTGGCGTATTTTTTGCGAAGGTTCAGATTATACTTGGAGCATGCGCGGTTGATATAAAATTACTCTATGACTGCCAGAGAGAGTTATGCATGCGACATCATTAAAGACTATTCTTCATTCCTTTTAATCTCAAATCTGGATATTTGTATTAGTTGTAAAAGTTACATTTTACAATGCGTAAATCATGATCAAATTTGATAGTTGTATTTACGTCAATATTACAAGAATGAATTAATTGTAAAATAACTGTAAAAAATGAATTATAGGAAATCACATAATTAGGCAGTAAAGATTGTTTAAAATATGACGCGAAATTGATGCGTCGCTTATCACTCGGCAGCGCGAATAACCACTCCCGTCCTGCGGTAAAAATATCGGCGCATTTTCGAACCTCAGCGCAATATCGCAAATGGGGTCCTTTGGGAAACGAGGAATACTCGTCGTCGTTATCTTCGTCGTGGTAGTCCGATCCGAGTCGATTCTCTCGTAGAGAGACCCACCAGACGAGTATTCGCGAATAAAGAAAATCGTATGATCTGTGAAAGGGATGCCCGAGAGGAAGCGGCGATGGCTTGATCGCGAACTATCTTTCTCCGGCGGTAAGACGAAGCGATCTTATCTCTCTGGTAACTCCACCATGGGTATTTCTCGTCGATCGGCGGAGGGGATCGTCGTTGACGTTGCCGCCGCGTCGTGGCCGCATCCGGTATCTGCGACTTATCTCAACGATTTCCTTTCCCGCTCCGCCCACACGCGCCCCACACCCGAATCCCCCTTCTCGCAAGGGGTAAAGAGTCTCACCACAGCAGTTACCCAGAAGTATCCTCGAGGACGACGATCCTTGAGAACAGTTGGACCTGTCCTTATGCCGAGGCCACTTTGACGTCTTGGCGAAGGCTGGAGAAGTATTAAGGTGGAGAGCCATTTGGTTCACACTATGATATCGTTACATCCGAAATTTCGCAGCGTATTTTACAAATGAACTTGCAGTTTTAATACGCACTGGTCGGACATGAACAGTCGAGTTAGAGGGAGCAGGGGATTAGGTAGTAGGAGATCAAGGATGAAAAAAGGTAGAATCGGACAGAGAGGACAGTCACAAATTGAACGAAATCCCTTGGGCTTGACGAGTATGTCGAGCGGATGGGAGATGAGAACCATACCAGGCTTGTTCCGCGGCTCGATCGAATTCTGGAATAACGGAATGCGAAAAAAAAAGATAAGGAGAGTACAAGTTGAGAGAGAGAGAGAGAGAGAGAGAGAGAGAGAGAGAGAGCTTGTCGAGAGCCAGAAATGTTCAAAAAGCGAGGATTCGATGAAACCATTGGACGATCAATAGCTTCACATCGATATTGCAAGCTGTTCAAGATGATACTTATACAGAATCATCGATTCCTATTTAATCCCTGAATTATATTATATATTACGATGTAATTACCGGTTTCTTTTCTCTGATAGCAGTGTCTGCTTTGAGAAAAATATTGATTGCACGACGAATTATATTTTACGGAGAAAATCGCCAGCAATCTGTATTATTCGTTTCCGTCGTAATAACACTTAATTCGCACCGCTATAAAATAATTTGGGAGCCAGGCCAAGATTTTTGTCAGCACTCGTGCGGGCACGTCGCCGAGAAGGATACGCCGTAATTTGCCTCGATATTATCCCCAGAGGCGAGGCTAAAAGCTGCCGCAGTTATACGATAAGGAAGTTCGCGCAGTGTCGATTTAATGAGTTCATTTAGTGAGGAAACTCAGCAGGCTGATGTTCATGTGTATCAAGCGGCGCTTGCACTGAGAATGTTAATGTTGACAATCGTACTTATCTTGAAAGTTCCGTCTTACGGAAATACAGCGAAAACTGGTAAATAACGATGTTCTTGTTTTACTTTGCGACACTTCCGAAGGAAATGTACAATAATCATTTGTACGCGCGATGAAATATAAATGCGTTTAAACTTACGAGAACGGAATGAGGTAGGGCGACGGGGACAAACAATTTTATGCGAGCGGTGCTTGCACATTAATCAATGGTTTGTTTTTCTAAATGCAGAAAAAGCGCGCCCCCATTTCTCCTCGTATTCGTTTAAAAACCGAGGTTATTGATCAAATTGCGCGCGCCGTTGTTATATTTCGACATGTATCCCGCTACGTATTAATTAATAATATATGATACAGAAGATCGGAACGGAAAGAACAGGCCATCACAGGGAAAAATCTTATTTAATTAGTTGATGAAACGACCCAGAAAACCCGTCAAACCGAACAACTTACTCTACGAAATTTATTTCATAATATGGCGCCGCGATTCAACAATAGGATGAGCGGAGACGGCGGCGGAGTTTCATTATTGTCAGTTTAATTAAATAAAGCAGCTGTTCGCGGAGCTACGCAGCAAGTCCATTCAATTCAAACCCTGCTATTCTTTTTGCTTGCACGTGACGGTTTCATAAATCTCTAAAGACAAAGAGAGTATGAGAGACGCGTCAATTCCAGTGTGGCTTTCCTCTACCTTTACATCTATTTTCGGATCGCAAGTTTCGCAATTCGACGTTACGCTTTGCGTTGCTAATTACGGGATACGGATCGTGTTGTAAACGCGCGGTGTTGTCTGTAGAATATACAGGATGCGCCACGTCGGGAACATCGATTCCAACCGACAGGAACTTCATCCGGTCTGCAATTTCGAAACGTCGAAACTTCGTAACGGCGATATTTAACACTTTGCACCAACAGTGCAACTTCTGCGATCCCCTATTTGGCCATGTTAACATGGATTACGATAACATTCACATGGCCGTGTCAAGAACGATTAAGCTGGTAAAAGTTTTTCATAAAAATTTCGAAGAAAGAGAAAGTAACGAATCGACTCAATTCAAGAATTTAATCGTCTTAAAAATTACCATATTTGTATTTAACATTAGGTATTTTATCGAACAATTCTACGATTATTTATATGAAATTTTATTTATAATCTTGAAATAAATATGCGATAAATGGATGTGGCCGTTATGCACAAGTCAGTCAAGATTAATTCCCGTCTGTTTAATTTTTGTTGTGTAAATGTGGAAATTACGCATCGTTAACTCTTCGAATGTACAGAAGCGACGGCGTCGTTGCATGTAAATGCACGAGAAGAAATATACCGCGCTTCCTTTATGCGGTTAACGCTTTCTCGTTCTTTCGGCGGCTATTTTTCTCTTCCGCTCGATAAACTGCGGCAAGGAAGATGCCTAATAATTATAAATTATAGGTATTTATGGAGCATAGAATCTAGTTACCCATAATGGTGGTGTGAATTCGCGGCAATTACTGACTACCGACTAGTTTAAAACATGAATATGCCAGATGTAAATGTTCTTTATGATTATATTCTTACAATTTCAGCATTTCTTTTATAAATGCGCTCCTAATGAGAATAGAATGAGAAATGCTTTCATTAAGATGAATATGACGAAGTAAAAAAATAACGAAAGAATACGAGTATAGATAATAATCTAAATTTGTGTTCGCTTTCTTTATCGTTTCTTTCAATCAAAAAGATATTCATCTTTTTACAATAATGATTTTAAAATGTGACGGTATTTATTAGAGGAATCTTTCTTGTGAAGCATATTTTCTTTGAACTACGAATTCTTCGATCTATTCCTTATCGATTTTTTTAATAAGAATATCGAAGAATTTTATCATTTATGGCAGTTTTTGTCTGTTAAGAGTCTATAACTGAGTTTTTTTAAATTAACATTTTAATATAGTTTATTTAAAATATATAATTTTATCTTTTTCCTACTGGTTTCTGTACCTTGGTTTTGAGGAAACTCTTCATTTTTAATTGCTTATAGTACAAAAATTGTTAGTGTCTTGATACTCTTATAAGCGACTATTAATTTAAGAAAAGTCTAAAGAATCCGTAACTAAAAGAAGCGCTTTGTTAGAGGAATACCGTGTATATATCGCATCCAACCCTGACACATGCAATTTACAATTTTCAAAAGCACACAAAAACAAATCTCCAATTATTTCACTATTGTCTGCGGCTAGTTGTATTTCGAGGTAGATTCCTGATGCGATTTTTATCCGTGTCGGTTGAATTGCAGGTTATGTAAATCTGTATTAGCCACGTAGAAGATTCTCAAGACTTATTCTTCCTCTCGCCTTTAATACGACATTAATGTCGCGCTGCATTGTGGTAGTGACGTTGAAATTACAACGGTGAAATATTTCCTGAATGCCAAATAATAACGGTGCAGGATATTCTCCGGTATTTTTGTTACGAAGCGCAAGCTAACGATTTAAACAAATCTGTTTTGTATAATCTTGAAGAGTACTTGTCGCCGTTTACGTTTCAATTAATTTATATACCTCTTTTCGAGAATGCTGCAGAAACGAGAAATTATATGACTTATCACGCAATTTTGCAAGAATTTGCGAGAAATTCGAAAGAACGTTGTAGTTCTCTCTCTCTCTCTCTCTCTCTCTCTTGCCTTTCGTTTTTTCTTTTGCGCAACAGGCGCAACCGTTTACGATAGATAATAACGCAGCGATAGAGGTTGTTTACACATAGGTGTATACATATAGTACAAAATTTCATGTATCACAACCTTTCGTCCTAAATTATCCGTAAACATCATCGTATCAAATGTATCGGTTTTTACTATATAGCACGCACGCACAAAGTACGCGATGTGAATCGATTTGCGCCAGGTTTTGACGTCAGACCGGAGGATCGGGCCGTAGGTTCGATAAATCGTCGCCCATTGTACGGCGCAATGGATCTGGGACGATTGTTCGTCCCTAGCGCCGGCATGTAGAATCTGTTATAGGGTCATTATTCTTTTCATTGGCGCCTCTTCTTGCTAGTATGCGTATCATTCCGCGTCTATCTCCACCATCATTGTGCGAGCTACGTATTACAAAATAACTGGTATGTTAAAATATTTATTGCAGAAATAGATAAATAATGAAGATTTTACAATTTTTGAAGTTTTAATTGATAAATAATGATATGGCATTTCATATTAATTAACTTTTTATTAAACATCGCTAAATTAGTGAATAGTATATAGAATGACTTTAAATATTATAGCAATTTTATTTCTTGCAATTGCTAAAAATGTATATCTTTATATAGTGATTTAAACTATTAGAAACCTTCTACTCTATTTTATTGTACATCTCCACGTTAATACTCTTTTAATAAGCATTAGAAGAGCAGCTATACTTCGTTCACCTTCAGTTCATTATATTGTTATTATAAGAACAAGTATCGAATATTAGAGTGCATAAATCTTTTTGTTTTCATTTTCTTGTCGCAATGAGGAGATATCCGCAATTGTTTTTCTGTTCTTTTTGTTCGAGGCATTTGTCGCCTTCTGAATATAAAAGCCCAAGTTTCGAGCTATTGGCCACCAGATTGAGCGGAAAATGTCTGGCTTACGAGGTTGCCCGTTGCTCACCCCCGACTACCTGCCTGGTCAACCCTTTACACTATTTCTTTCCTCTGTGCCTCTTATCGCTTTCCTTCTGAAGCACGTATATCGGGTGTCTTGGTAGTTCTAGAATTTTTTTTATAAATCTTTTGGAATTAATTAAATAATTACTGAAAATTATATGTGCAAATTGGATCTACTTTTTTAAATTTTCATACTAAAATTTTAATGATCAATTTTTAAATTAAAACTTTGACAAAATAAAATTTATATTAATTTAATAATAAGATAGTAAGACTGTTTTATTTTTACTCGTTATGTTTTTAAGGATCAATTTGATAAATTTTCTAATTTGTAATTATTTAAAATTGTTATAAGAAATTGCTATAAGTCTTAGCTTTTTCTGCATTTAAATAGTAAGACTTGGAACATCCTATATGTGTATATCTCTCTGGCGATTCTTGGCAGTACAGTAGAGAAGTCGATCGACCGCCTTTGTTCGCAGATTTTTTCTTTCGCAAGGACTTCGTCCAATTAAAGGGAGAGTTCCGCCCCTTGATGTCAAAGTATGCTCGTTTGCTGGAACACAAGGGCGTCCGTGTCTTTGGTGATTCGCGGTTGAGGGAACAGCCAATTTCTCGAAATCGCACTTGGCTTGCGACGCGATTGCTAAAACGAATTCCTTTATTCAGATAATCACGCATGCTTCTGTATCTGTATGGCGAAGAATTTTTACAATGAAAAAAAAAACGATAAGGATTAGATTTCTGTGAGAATTTTTTTCTTATATATATAAAGATTCTCTCAATTTAATTTGTGTATCATCTAGATTAATATAAATTATGAGAAAAATTTTAAAAAGTTGAAATCGAATATATTAAAATATACTCAGTTTATTAAAGTAGAATTAACGAATTGAACAATCTCATTGTCGGTCGAAATGATGTGCATCGCGCTCGCTTATGTATATCGAAACTTATCAAAGGCAAGTTATGTCAAAGTTAAACGCGGATGCAAGCCAGACTTTTTTACGGTTCTATAAATTTCCACCGAACAATTGACGTGGAATTGTTATCGCGAGAAAAATATTTTGGTGACCCAAAAGTTTTCTCCTCGATAAAATTGACCAGTATTTTATTGATTGGATGTGTGCTCCACGATCGTATTCAAGCGTTCGTATTCAAATAAGACAGTACAAAATACATAGTTGTTCAAACAGATTTATCGGGCCAAACTTAATCATATTTGACAGTATTAAGAAATCTTTTTTTACTAATATCAACATTTTTTTCCATATACATCTATTCAAAGACTTACACAAATTTTGCAAATACGTAGACGTTTTGTTGTGAATCGAAAGATTAAAAGTGCAAACGACCGGATTCGACTAGCTCGGCCAGTTAATGTCTGACAGTTAATGTTAAGCTTCGCATTTCGCCGGCAAACGTTCCGATAAAACGCGTAGGGACGTCGCGAAGGCGTGACTTGCAGGCGTAATGTGAATCAATAGAGAGAATAGATAAGTTTTCAATGAAAGAAAGAGAGAGAGAGAACTCGGGTCTCGGTCCATTGCTTTCTCATTCGGAAAGTCAGCCCTGTGGCATCTGGAAAGTCAGCTCTCCATCGCGTCGCACTGATCGCGGACGAAAACGTGCGGCTCGCTCGCTTGCTCATCCGACTCGCATTTCGCTACGAGCGAAGCCAAGATATGCAGCGGATGTTTACGGCGGAAATAAAGCCGACGACGTATGCACGTAATTCGATTCTTATTCCGTTATACTACTTTAGAGAGGAGTGATGCGAGAGCGACGCGGCGCGACGCGGTTCGGCGATACTGGATCACGACGCTCTCATTTTTCAAAGCCGACGGGTTCGTCCGTCTGCTGTTGGCACGACAGATCATCACCGCGAAATGGTCGATGAACCCATTGCGAGAATGCGAATGGCCAGTTATATGGCCGCCACGGGCCCATACCTCTGCGTATCTTTGTTATACCAGATATTACAGAATTTTTTTGGGCACCACCGATATGAAATAGATGATGCAATGAACGAGGCACACGTGATGAGCAAACGAATGATTATCTTCGCAAACATGTTTTATATGTTATTTAAATACTTGCAGTTTCATACGCTTGTCTGTTATCCCTATTACGAGAAGAAATGTGTATATCAAACACTTATATTTTTACTGTTAATAAATAAAGAATACAGAACTTCCTAACTTTCGATATAAGTAAAATGAACAAATGACGTGGAAAAGATAAAAAGATTACTTTAAAAGTAGGTTATTAAGTAGGTACATTTATTTAAGAGTTTATTTTTACAGGCTTTACTGTGTTATGAAAACTGACATAAGTTACAAAACGTATATTTTTACTGGCAGTTTGACACATTTTCTAGCGATTGATATATCGATTCGCGCTTAATGCTACTGTAACAATTTCATAATGCATCGCTACATCAATCTCTTATTCAGTATAGGTGGAAATACCCCGCACCCCATTCATTATCCAAAATCCTACGCGACTAACGTGACGGGATCACAGTAAGACGTAGTCGCGTGGAAAGCCGAAGAGCTTTCCTCCCGCGCGCTCTTTGTCTCGCTTTCTCTTTACCTCGGAATCAAGCTAGTCGGTCGACGCTAATGAACGTTAACCATGAATAATTAGATACGGCCGCGCTAATTGCCCATTATTAATCATCGCCGCGCAATCGCCGGGATCAAACATTGATCGCGACGATTGCGCTTCCGCCCGCTGCGCAGGATTCGGATTCGGTTCAATTATAACGAAGGCCATCCAGCGCGGCTTCCGGGCCCGCGCAAAGACGAGCTTAACCGCATTTCGACCGGAAGACCGCGGCCGTGCGCGTGAGCGATCGTACGTACCATGTGAGCCTGGGGGGCGGAAAGCGTGAATAATTTATTCGCAAGGAATCGGAACAGCTGCGGCTGCGGAACACCGACGACGACGACGACGACGACGACGACGACGACGACAGCGGCAGCAGCGGTGGCTCCGGGTGCATCGTCCTTGCTCGCGGCAATCACGCCAATGGTTCCTCCGTTCGTCGGGCAACGTACCATCGATTTCGGCTATTTATGCCGGGATGCAGCGGTTCGGCTAATATTGCGCGGTCTGCTGCTGCGATGGAAAAAGAGCAGCCGACCGAGCGAACGCGAAACTGAACCGGCACCCCACTCATGAAACTTTAATGCCAGATTTTCTCGCGCGCACTGGATTAACTCATTTCGCCTTTGCCGACTCTGATATCTTCGTCGCAATATCAGTATACGTACGGATATACACGACTGGCGTGTCTGTAATACATCTCGCTTCTGACAACGCTTCTCTTAAATAATTATTGTTGTGCGTCATATATCGACTGTCGTACCTCACTCAAAAAATGATTTTAAAAATAAATTCATTTGTACGAATCCTGCGTTTTGCAGATTTAAAGAAAATGAACAAATAATATTATTTTTTTAATTTAAAAAAAGGCTGCTTGTTAAATATATTATATGTAACATATTTGGAAAAAAATTAATCGCTATTTATTGAAACAAGTAAAATAATCCGTTTCAGATATGGATAAAGTTAGATTCATATCAAATAAAAATTAAATACAATACGAATACGAATAAACGCGAATTTGCTCCGATAAATCGATGAATACGAATAAAGTCAAATTGACATCGAAATGATATTCCATCTCTTGTCGCTTAAAGGAAAGAAGACAATTACACTCTTACGACCATATTTGTCATAAATATTTGTTCATGACCTTATCTTTGTTTGAATTCATTTCAAGGATTTTCATTTATTTATTTTTAATTATTCGTTGTATTGTGTCTAAATTCTCTTTATGTATTTAATTAAACAGCTTACGATGCGGACTGTGCTCTTATTCTTTGGAAAATTCCAAAAGTTTTCTTCACTATCGGTTCGGTGAACTCACGAAATAAGAATCTCCCCTTGCGTGCGAGTCAGTACGCTTTTGCCTTTCGTACGTCGAAGGAGTTTCTGTTCCACAATACTGTACTCACTGCTATTACCTCGCACGCGACCGATATTAGGCCACGTTGAGTTTTCCTTCGGTTTTCAATATGCACGAGAGCGCATTAAGTGCTGATGAATGTAAGGTATTTTGTCGGAGCTACCAATCTTTCTTCAGAGTAATGCATTATGAAAAAACAAAGGAGACGGTAATACATAAATTTTGGTAAAGTACTGTATATATATACCACATCGGGTACACACAGCGTAAAATAATATCTAAGATTACTTGGAAAATCGGAAAATCAGAGAGCTATGATAAAAATCTCTGGAACTTCACACTATAGCGAATAAAAGTGAGACGAGGAATTTCTAAAGTAACATTCAGTACATGTTTCCACGGTACGTTAATTACTACAGGCTGCGGTAAAACAAATGTTTATGAAAAAGTTGTCCTTCTCTCGGTCTAATTAAAATTTTTAACGTTCTAATTTAGTTGTTTCAACAAGAATAAAAAAAGCTAACAGAAGAATTAATATGTAATGAATATTGCATTTGTATGTATATTTGGCGATAAGATATTTATCATCGTTGACCTTGGTACGTTCAAAAGAATGATTGTTTCCAAAAGTAATTGACGCTGTTGCTTCGTAGAGACGCGAATTGCCTCAAGCATTGAATACTTTTGACACCCTATACAATAAGCGGATGCATCAAGCGCAGCGCTGCACCGTCAAGCGAAGCGATCGGAATGTAATTCAGCGCGAGAGCGAAAGCGTAAGCTTCGTCTGGTATTCGCGATACTTTGACCTGGGCGCTTTTCGCGTCGAAAATATCCGACGTATTTTGTCGCTGGTCCATCGCAGAGATCTGGATTGGCTCTAATGCCTCTGTAATACCGGCCATCGCTTTTTACGCGTCGCTCCGGCGACATGAGTCCCCTGTATTTTATTTTGTCGAGGTTTTTATCGAGCCTGGAGGGAAGCTGACATTAAACCTTTCTGACCAAAAAAAGACTCAAAATCTCATTTTTGAGAAATCGTTTGTGAGTTCTTTTTCTTTCCTTTTTTTAAATCTAAAATGTCGTACTTGATAATAGTACACTTGATGGCGTAGTCTTTAATCCATAATAAGATCACGAAAGTGGGTTAATTGAGATCATCGAGTAACTAAAGATAGAAATTTCTTGTGTACATATGCGTTAGCCACAAAAAAATTATCCTAAAATCATTAAAAATGCTGAATATTTACATTTAGTAGTAGCTAACAGATTATTAAAAGCGATAATTATCAGATCATCATTAAAAGTTATTCTACAATTCAATTTATCGGATGACTTTTATTAATTTTTATTTGATTCTGACCATTTCACGAGCGATAATGTTAGAAAAATTATTTAACCCATAAACTTCTACATATTACTGAGGCGCCAAATGTAATATAACTTTGGAAACTATTTTTTATACTTGGTCGGATCACACGGCAAGAAAAAAGAAATCACCACTTATTACGTCTGCAATCTCTTAAACGGACGAGCAAAAGATTTATCGTTAGAGTGAATGTAGAAGAACAGCTCGCGTGTATCCAGTTCATCCTTAACCGTTCACATTTCAACAAAAGAAACGTCATACGGTCGTCGACTCGAATCCGTTATGCGATAATAAAAGCTATTTACACTTTGATACGAATCGATGCTCGTAGATATGATGTGAAGCGCATTCTTCTAATAAGAAAAAGTCGTACGATTTAAAGATGTAAAAGATATTTCTGATTGTTCATAGATATTCTCATGTACGAATTGGATAAAAAAGATACGGTTTAAAGAATAATTGAGGCATTATTATGTAAAGAGAAATTAAAGAGTCTAATAGAAATTTAACAGTTCCACTATAATTAATCAGTAATATAGTTGAGCTACCGAATATCGTAAAAATTTAATCCATTTTTCGATTTTCAATGCAGTTAACTTTAATACTAAAGTTAAAGCTGAAATTGAGTAAAGTTAAAGTTGAATGTTAAAGAATTACCGGGAAAGAGAGGAAGTAAAATGAAATTTTCGTTAAGGGGAACTAGATTTTAAATTGTTCAAAGAATCCGTAAATGAAGGAAGGTGCAAAGACCTTATGCCCCGTATGTCTGTTTCGCTGGCTGCATTGCGAGAAAATTCCCGATAGTCTTCCTGTTGAAAAGAGCGACCGCAGTCCATTTTCGATGTTTCATATCTCCTACGGAGCGCGAGTAAAACGAAGAAACAGTGAGCGGACTCGACACGAGTCGACTGATCCTATCAAAAAATTGCTTCGCTACTGGCGCCCAAATGTCTCGAGTATTCCTCGTACCCTCTGCTGATAGTTACACGCTCCAATATTCTCTATGTGTACTGTTCCCTCACGATCGATGGCTTTTCTTCGTTTCTTCTTTTTTTTTCCATCTTCTCCTTCACCCAGTCCTCCCTGTGAGGATCGCTTTCGCTAATTAGTTTTCGCCAGCTATCATATGTGCTAACGTAGTATATTCCGGAAAAAAAGCAAGTGCGTGATCTCCTTCGCTTTCCAAAATTGTTTGTGGATAAATCAGTCTTAATGACGGGATGAAATGTAACTGTGCATCATACTCGCAGAACTTTGACACTAATGAATTACAGTTCTTTTTTCAGAGTTTACAGTTTTTCGTCGATAGATAATTACACGGAGAAATATACACGCGAGAGAAGGAAACCAAATTAGTTGAATCTGAAATAAATTTATTTTTAAAATGAAAAAAATGACTTTTGTCGTATCGGCACATTTATTTTTTCAGATTACTGACATTTTTTAACTTATTACTAAAAAATTGCATCCAAGCAGGCTATGAAGCTAAGTCCTAGCATGTCTCTTCTTTCGTTACGACCGCTTTGCTGAACGTGCAGCCCCGCCAAGATTTTTCATCGCGTAGATGGAGGTTGCAAGCTCGTCGCCGGTGTAAGCCGCGTAACGACAAGTCACTCCGTCGGGCAGACAATTCAATCTTCGCGAATTGGCGGCACAAGGAGGTACAGCTACCCACGAAGAGAGCATTATTCTTCGTCCTCCACCTGTTCCTTCTCCCGGCTGAAATTCGTCCGGGAACGCCGGAGATAGTAACAAACCGCCTCTCCGCGTTGACGTCCAACGCGGAAAAAAGCTGCCATAACTTGCCGCGGAACTTCCGGGCATCTCAGACATTTTCACTTGTTCCTCCACCAAGCTGAAAACTTCTGTCACCGGGAACGTTGCTCCGCTCGCGCTTTTCGAACCGACAAAATTTCATTTCGCCCTCGTCGGGAATAACGCCTCGCGCGGTTGCGAAAAACGCTTTTGCAAAAAGTGTCATCTTCAAAGTACGAATCCGCTTGTGAGTGTCTTGCGACACATCCTGATTATCCCGCACTGGATTTAATATTTTTATCTCCTTTTTTTCGGTCGAGAAACTTCATTCCGAGATAAAAAATCCGCAATGAAAAATATCTCTCCCTCGCTTCCCCTTTCTCATACTTGTTAAGAAAAATCAAGCCGTTAGATGAAGGCAGACGCGCTCGACGGATTCCACTAAATTATAAGATCTCTTCAAAGTGATATTACCTTGTCCCTTATTTAATTCAAATTAGAAGCATACGGCTTAATCTCGAGACGTGTAAACGTGTAATAAATCCATTTCAAACGTTTAAATGTTTTCGAAGACGTTTCTTATTCTCGAGTGGTGCCTCTCGTTAAGCAGATTCGTCTCCGCATAGATACGTGGATTTTCCGCGACCGATCCATTTTCATTCGTGCCCCGTGCGCGCTCGACGGAGGACATTCTTATCTCGGGTACAAGAGATATCGACACGGCGTGTCTCTGTCCGCGACATCGTTCGCCTCTCGTAATTCTTCCAAAAGCTTTCCCTTCCATTTCCCTCGGTAGGTAACCTATCTCCCCGATTTGTCAGTAAGAGACGGAAGAGAGATCGCGGTGCGCTCAGCGACGGTCTTAGAATTCCCTTTTCTTCCTCCACATCCTCGCGAGTTACTACCTCACAATTGACGCAGTTAAACAAGAAATCATGATCGAGACAATTTTCTGATTTTAGCTAGAATTTTAACAACTCTTCTTAGAAAAATACAAGTTCTGCGTAGCCTCTTAATAAGACGTGTACCTATGTTGTAACGTAAATACTGAATAATCTGTTCTTGTAAAGTCATATCTTATTCTGGTTTGTAGCTAACTACACTAACGTGAATCAGAAATACTTGTTTGCATCTTCTTGGCAATTAACGAAACTAGGTTAGACTTGGATTCAACTGAAATCGATTGCTCACCCTTACTTCGCATAGTACGAAATGCTGGATTTCGTATGACTAACACATTAATATTACAATCACGAAGAAGGACAATGGCCGACTCAATCGTTCGATCCGCCAAAGGACGTTGTCAGCAATTGCGTTTAATAATTAAATTAAACCCAATCGATATGGACAGACCCGCAGTTACAGTTTTATTCGATTGACGGGATAAAGTTCATCGTGTGTCGCTTTGTTACCGTCGCTTTGTCACTAGCGCCTAAGTAGATTAAACATTAAACAGCCAACTATCGGAGAGGTCTTTCGGCAATGCGCGGTCCGATATAAAGTGTCATGCGTCTGATTAAAACTTTCATGAGCCTACGTACCTCTATAGCGCCGGCGTACAAGTACTTTCACATATTCATGAAGTTTCAAGTCGAACTCGGTTCTAGGATATTTCCAGCCTCCGCCCATGGTTTGTATGCAAACGCCGACCGCGCTCGCGGCCGACGAACTTGTTCCCGTAAAAAATCATCAGGTTCCGCGGACGGATGGCAGAGCGACCTATTTCAGGCGCGCATGGTCACTCCGATGCAAATTGCCTTAACCCGCTTAAAAGCACGTTATTGGCACTGAGTGTCGTCAGTGTCACGGACTGCAGGGCATTCGCGCTGTCAAATGTATGCAACGGGATATACCTGAAAGAGGTACAAATCTATGAATGCGACAACGTGCGTCTTTTCATTTTGACACTGCGCGTGAAACTATAAATTAACTATTTCCAATTTTGTTTCTTTATGTTACGCAAGAATCAACGAGAAATTGTTCAGGTTTTGCAAGGAATATAAAAGACGAGAGAAATATCTTTCAGATCGTCAAAAGTGAATAAAATCATTTTTGGCCTGATATACCATATCAATATCGGATTTAGCTATACTTAATAGATCGCAATAATCTATCTTCAACATTATTTTCGTTATTTCGTTAAAATTGTCTTTGTCTTTCCTATTTCCTTGATTTTATACGTGATATAGTAGTGTAAACGTAATTTTGGGTAGTAACTGCGTACGAAAATAGATAATAATATCACTAGACGTAATAATTTTGATCATCTAATGGTAGTATAAAGAATAATATGGTTCAATATGTTCAAAAGCACCTTTGTGGTATTTATATTTACTAAAAGGATAATGTAGCGGTCATTAGGCATATCCGTGAATCACCAATGACATATTAGGTTAACAAAATAACTAATGTTATAATAATGGACAGTTACCATATATCATCAATAATTACAGACATCACAAAATTCGTATCATCAATCATTACAGGTATCACATTAGTATGAAAATTATCTTGTACATATAATTAACTGAGACATATAACTAAAATTTACATCATATACACAAGGTATACATTATGTTACAAAATATATAATTATAATATGTTACAAAATATATAATTTAAATAATTATAAGAAAATTTTTTTTCTGAAAATACTTAAATTATTCATTTTTTTTTATTATTCATTTCAGATTATTTTGATGTCAATATACCTTCTCACTTGATTGTTGTTGTAATATAATATTAATTACATTAGAATATGTAAAACCTGCTAACTCTTAAACAAACAAGTTTGATATTCCATCGTTATCACTTATAATTAATAATACTATCAGTAATTATCGCATGTTGCAACGATGAAATATTTTATTATTTACGTGGAGGTTTCATAACGCTTTAATTCTTAGATTCTTTGCATCTTTATTAATTATTCGCCACCATTTCTGCATACATATATAAATATTGTTTCAATTACTGGTATATATTTCCTTCGCGTGCAACAGCAATGCCAAATCGTTCATTAGTAACATGCGTAATTACAGCGAAGTCGATTACATACTGAATTAACAGTATTTTTATCACAATGTTTGTCCATTCCCCATAAATTGGATCAATCAGAGAATTGAAAAGACTATCTGTTAATGCAGAAGATAATGATTTCTGCGAAATGTAATAAATAAGAGCTAACAATATGGTGGTATAAAAGAAGCAATATATCATTTAAGACAAACAGACGTTAAAACGATGTGATACTACAAAGAGATATGTAACAATGGACACAACACATGCATACAATACGATGTGACATTTTCATAAAAATGCATAAAGTCGGCGTTGAGGAATAGGTACTTAATGTCCGGGAGGGCTACCGCAATTCTTCGACCAGAAAATAATTCTGAAAGAGTATAATTATTGCCGGGTCAGTTCGTGAAACTTTATCATTTTTCTCTTTGCCATTCTAAGCGCGCGCGGGTGTGCTTCAGCAGTGTTTTCTTTCGATAAAGCTCAAGAAAGGACAGAAAGGAAAGTTGAAGATAAGTGTGAAAACACTTGGGTCTTAACGAAACTGCCGCTGCCATATGGACTTATCACTGTAATTTTCTAGCCGCGAAAGTATTTGTCATCTTATCTCATACAGTTCTAGATGATCGATAAGCAGCAGTAATTTATATTTAGCAGAAAATTCTCTCTGTCATCGCGTATCATATCGGGGATCGGAATCGCGTGCGCAACGTCCGATAATTATCTTCGATTTGTTTTTTTTTTTTTCGACTCTCGACAATTTCGTGCACGCGATAAGAGTTTAATGCGCGTGATGCTGCAACTTTGTGTATCTGTATCGATTGAAACGCGAGCGAGGCGCGTTATGTACCTAACGGCAGCTCATACGCTTTATCTTTTAATTGAATCTTGGCTGTTTACCGCGCCTGATTTATTCGCGTGTACGCGAAAGAATGAAAGCCGAGACGAGTCATCGAGTTTCCAGCAGCCATCACTGTGATATTTTGCAGTCATCCCCGGTTGTTTATTCGCGTCAACGACAGCGTATTCTTCGTAAATTTTTCTTCAGCAGTGTCGCACGCTACATTTACACTGCGTTCGTCATCGTTCGTCGAGTATTCTCAGTCGTCATTCTTCTTTACATACGCGCGAGCGTTGTCCTCGTTTATCAAATATATCCTTTGATCGAATGGCCATCGAAACGGCCGACCACGAGCGTAATTTTGATGCTAGGACACAAGCCCACAATAATTTTGTCTTTATCGTTAAATGATGTTCCATTTGTTGTGCGAGGTTGCTTTGTGTACAGCCAGTTTTGTTTAACATGGTCGATGTGGTTAATTTCACCATCGAGCATTTTGAGCATCAGCACCACAATGTAACAACGGCATCACGATTGCGCTTCTCTCTCTCTCTCTCTGTCAAAACTATCACAGATAACAACCCAATTTTCTCCAATTCATCTGCTTTATAACATGCAAAATGCTCTACGTTTTCCATCATCATTTCCGCTTCCTTTTATTTGCAAATCCGTTAATTAAGTTAAAGTTTAATTTCCGTGATGTAAGCGATTTAAAATGTACGAAATTTCACGAATTAAGGACTACTTCAGGACTGCAAATGTGAAGCAAAATATTGCTCTCCGTTTAATCTCAAGTGAATTTTAACGGAACCTTAATTAGAGCGGATTACCAAGTTCTACTTACGAAAATATTTAAATTTGAACATTGAAAGCTGTATAAAAAAAAAAGAAACGATATCCGATCAAATTTTCCCTGAGAGAAAATTGCCTCGCAAGGTTCGTTAGAGAATAAAGTTTTACTATTATAAGGACTTTGTGGGACACTCTCTACATAATTTCTAGCGAAGACTCAAAGAGCTTAATCGGCGCGCACGTTTTACCAACGACGCGCCCTTTCGCTGTTATCTACCACGCCTCCACGATTATTCGTGCATATTCGCAAATGCGGTCGTGCCCGCTTCGACAGGTTGCGCAGCGTTCGTATACCATCCGGCAAAACTCACCGACGAGAAAGTTTTGACAAGCAGGTGAATATAGCGCGGCCTAGTTTATTTTCCACAGGTATACCAGAGGGAGTAGACGTTAACTCGTTACACGATTTTCTCTCCGAAACGAACAACATACGTCGGCGACCTACGATCACACTGCGATGACACGGTGCGTCTCGATTCTTCCGAAGGCGTGTTATTTCTTGCAGTATCTGCCGAGAGTGCATCCTTTCGTAGTGTAAACGAAAAGGAGCGTATCGGCAAATCTTTCATCATGTTCGATTCAGGTGGTCCCATCTGGTATCGTCTGTTTCACGATAAAATGGAAACTCCAGAAAAATAGAAATACAGAGTGTTGTTACTTTATTCACATGTAGGATTACGATATATCGAGAAATATTAAAGACAAATTTAAAGATCGACCAATTAAAAGTCTAAATATTTTCTCATTAGTAAAAATTTTAATGACACAAGATGCTTTAACTCTCGGTAAGTTCCGCGACCAAGTCAAAAGTATAAATTGTCTAATTTTATTATATTTCGGGAGCTTTTCACTTTGCGTTAACGTATCTTTACAGCTCACAGCTAATTTACTCACAGGAAAAGATATTGCGCGTGACAATTGAGTAAATCATAAAACGTAGGATTGATCGCCAAAACGCATCCTGACGTTGCAAATTGTGACACATATAAATTTTGCCATTGTCGCGAAAGCTTTCACAGAGGTGTACGTCGCGTAGTGTCGTCGAATTACAAAAATGACGCTGCCATTGTGAATTTGTGCAGCTGCGAATATTGTCAGTGTTCCGGAAGCTTTTGAAAGAGGACGCGCTATTTCCGATGTACCGCGGCATGTCCCGGGATTATGGAGATTGACGGGTGATATTAATTCGGTACATTTTTAGTCACGACACGACACAGCACGGTACGGGCACGATCTCTGAAAAGGACTGAAAGTCGCGCGCGAAAAATCGATGCCGAAGTGCGGCATGCTGCAGGATGCCGGAGCGCGCGGATCGCGATAGAAGCTACATAAAGGAGAAACGACGTCAGTGACGAACTTACGGTACAACTTTCAGATATTTATCGGGACAAACGCGTATCGGCGGGATGCAATCACTTCACTGCAGGAGTTATAGGATCGTAACTTGCCGTCTTATGCAATTTTGAATTATGCCTCTATTTACGTTCGCGCATTATGTAACCCAGCCGGGCGATACGCTTTATACGCCGCGCGTTTACGATATCACGCTCGCTCGAAGAAAGATTATACTTCGGCTTTGCTACGTACCGGAGATCGCACGCGTAATAGCTCAACCCCCAAGATTATGCGCTCTTAAAAGCTCACGATATTTTTCACATCGTCCATTAATCGCCTCGGCGATTTGCACGTGTGCGTTATCTAGCGAAGACTTTCTATAAGTCTTCATGTATGTGTTTATAAAAGTTCTTTTGAAATTAAAGAATAACAACATTTTATCTTTTGTTTAATTTCAGAAGAACTTTATCCCCGTTGAAATTATATTTGCAGTTTACATTAATGTGTATCAAGTATTGAAAAGATGTACTTTTGCTAAACTTAACTAGATGAATATAAATTCATTAAACAGTTGATTTAATGAATCGTCCGTTTAATTGCCACGAAATATCTTGCTCAAGATAAAAGAAAATATGTGAAATTCTGTGAAGTAAAAGAATTAAACAGAATTTATCTCGGAAGAGGCTAACCAAAGCAAAAACAAAAAAGATGTTCTTTTCGGCGGCTCTTCTCGCTGTCCGTGTTTGTCGCGGTTTCGCGGTGACGAGAAAACCGACGAAAAAGCTTATTCGCGATGAGAGGGAGAAAGAATGAAAGGACGGGAGACTGCAATATCTTTTCTCAAAGTGAGAAACGTTGGTGTTGTCCACGCGCATCGTCATTAAAGTCGAAAGTAAAAGAAGATTGTTCCAGGTATACATTTGTAGGACACGCGTCTCCCATGGGCTTGCGACCTAAATTTTTATGTCCACGTAAAATTAGAATGTTCCGATTCTGCATCAATCGATACATCCTCGATCGGATTCCGAGGATTCCGCGCAGCGGGAATTTCTATCGAGAGATCAGAGACGAGAATGTTGTTTCGTTACAATGAAGTTTATACATATATATGTATATCGGCATATCGTCAATGCAACGAAATATTTACATATAATTGAGCTCGCATAGAATGGCCTGTAATATTCGGCGGGGGATCCGCTGGAGACCCGCATTGACAGCATTCGGAACAATAAAGATTATGTTCGACGAATGGTCGTTGAACCGAAATCACAAATTCCCTTGTACGGTCACCGCTTGTGGAGAGATGGCAGGTCGCTGCATCTCCAAACAATTATTACAGTTCGATCGTTTGCCTCGACAGTCCGATGGCACATTCTACAATTTGGAATTGCAAACAGGTTTGGGAATAGCTTTAAACTTCATTGCAGATTATAGATGAAGTTAGATGACACTATTATATTCATGGATTCAGTATTGAAGTTTCAATTAAGGTCGACTGTCGGGATGCTGCATTCTTTATATGCTGCATGTGGTCCGATGGAATGTTTGATTAAAATAATATTTTTGGAGACAACTGTAAAAGTAGAAAAAAGAATGTAATATAATTATTTTGTACTGAATCTCAGTTCATCGAGACTTTCTGTATATGCATACCTATATGTATTTAATACATAATTTATTCCTTTTCATTTTTTATCGTTTAATTAGGACATCGACAATAATTAATAACAGATCTTTAGATCGGATAATATTAAAAACTAAAAATAACTTTTTGAAAAGTATATGACTTATAGACAGAGATTTAAGGAGAGATTAATATTTCGCTTTATATCGTTAAGCGAATTCGCCTAAAGTGAAAGACGAGCAGAGAAGATAAGAGCGAAGGGTAGATATTGGAGCTTTTGAGCAAACAATGTAATAACTTAGCAACCAACCCCCTGATTACGGCTGGCGGTTTTAACGTAAATCGGGAGCCTCCGACCGTGCTCTTATCTGCGTGCATGGATGTCTCAGTTTTTACGTGAAACATCTTCTCGTGTTTTTACACGGCATATCGGGAGATGATTAAAATTGCACGCGGCTTTGCCATGCCAATATATAATATTTTAACGCGAATTTTAATAAATATGATGTACTTTGCACACATTTACGTAATATTTCTCATTACGCGAGCGTGTGACGTGATTAATGTTATTTATGTATATTTATTGAAATATTATATATACATACAGCCGCGAGCTCTTTCTCTCTCCCTCCCACTCTCATCAATTTTCATCGGACCACTCGCATAATGCTACGCATCATCATCCCGACCCGTTTGAGCGTGTTATTTCCGATAATGATTTGTAAAATCAATCGCTTCAATTTTACGTAATATATTTTCGAGCAACTACTGATATTACCTCTCGTGTGAAAGCCGCAAATATGTGATTACATGGAAAGAATATCCTCGATATTTTGCTAGGATCTAGCATGTCTCGTCGCCGTTTACGTCGGCGATTTACGGCTGCGAAATAGGTGTGTTTACTAAGCGTTCGTGTCCTGGCCTAGCCAAGGCGATTATGGAGCAAGCGCGCTTAAGAGATAATACCGAGTTAAGGTGCTGAGAATCTTGGAAAATTGGATTCTCCGAAAATGCTTCGTATACTGTGACTACGGTCTGGCACTTCATCACGAACAAGAACTTGCATATTGTCCGCATTGCATGGGTGATGGCTGCAATGTGCGTTGTATGCATAGCATAAGTCTCAATTGGTTGACAATACTCGCAATAGAATTTAAGAATCAAACTAATGGTACACTTTGCTTATTGTAATTAATCACATGATTCTTCCAGAGGGAACGTTATAATCCCAAAATTTTATAAAGAAAACGTAAGAAATATGTTAAGATAAAGAAGTAAAATTTATTTATCTCAAAATCACAAAGTTATAACAGTTTGTATATGTATGTGTAAAAGAAGCGATATTTTAATTATATTCTTTTTATTAAATAAATAAATTTTTTGCGAATTCCTGTATAACTCATTCAAAAATTGGTAATTGTAATCAAGAATACAGCTATCAAATTAATTAATAAAATGGATTGGCAGATTAAGTATCTATCAAAGAATGATTCAAAAACATTATTTGTATATTTAATATAAGTATTACAATTTCTTTAATTTCATAAAATCGAACAGTTCCACGCGTAATTGAATTCCAATAACAAAATCCTCATCCATCATCAGATAAAATTGAATAATTCCTTAAAGTATTATGCTGTCGAGTATTTTCTCCAGGGCATCCTGTATACGTGGTATCATATTCCCCGATGGTCACGTGAGCACATCTCCCCTATGAAACTATACGAGTATGTACTCGGCGCATGTACTCGATGCATGTACGGAAGATCGAGTTTCTGTTGCCAGCACCGTTGCAGTTTAGAAGGATCGCTTTCTTTAGAGAAGTCCAACATGCTTGATACGATTTGCACGTACGAGATTGGATATCCCATGAAAGTAACGTATCGATCAGAGCACGCGCATCTTTTAACGGCCGACAGAAATGCTATTTTTCGGCGTTCGAATCTCGGCAAGACTTTATTGCTTAATCTTCTTTTGCTTTCTCTCTTTCTCTTCCTGGATTACTAGATTAAATTGAATTGTTTTTTAAAAGGGAAATCTCAATTCTCTTTCTATCCTTAAAAGCGCACATCTTTCAACCGTTAAGAAAGTGAGCAAAATACTTTGAAAGAGAAGTGCAATATATAATATTATTTATTACGCTTCTATTTCGAGTTTTTCGAGTGCGCTACTAGAATATTGTTAAGAGAAACTTGAGAGGATTTGTTGTGAGATTAATCCATTCGGAAGCGCAGGAATTAGTTAATTACTACTTATCTCGTAAACGGCTACGTAAGGGGAAGTCAATCAGATCGAATGATTATGTCGCTAAGATGGCTTTCCAACTAATGAGAAACTGTAGATTAGTATGTATCACCTGCATGCGCGATTCGTCGATATACGCGCATGCTAATGCGTTCCTGCATGTAACCAGCATGCATCGTAATGACGTGACTTCGAAATCCCTTATGCTGATATTACACAACCGTCGGCGTGCATACAAACTGCTATGGTGAACATGTCTGATCCTCGGTTTTTAACTCGAATATAAGACCTCTCACAATTCAGCGTCTTCTTTCAGTCCTTTCTCCCTCCGTCATTGCTGCTTTTTACATCCTTCGATCTGCCTGATCTCCTCGTGCACTCGAATGATTTCGTATATTCGTTAAAAATCACTGACGACATTTATCGAGCGTTTTGCAATGAATTCCACAACGAAGAAACGAATATTTTTGCAGTGACTTTGCGTTTAACGTAACAAAATAATTCGTTAAATAGATATTTCACATTAAAATTGTCAATAAATATTCAAGCCGTTTGCCATGAAAGCTTGAAGTTCTAATCCTATAGAATCTGTTTTTACGTACGGAAACTCTTCGTATATAAAATTCTCCCAATTTTTCCCGCTGACTCGCGGCGATGGTAGATTCCGTCACCCCATTGAAGTTTTGGTGAAGGCGTCTGCTTCGAGAAAAGCGAGGGGTTGTGCCGGTTTTCCGATGTTGTCCCTATCTTTCCGATCGGTAGTAATAAATCCTGCAGCGCGATAAAGGCTCATGCCAACAATCCTAATCGTTTTTCCATGAATTTACGCGTGCGCGCGCTCTCCAGCTAAACTCGTATTGTATGATATTTGTATGCTTTGGCACGCGTCCGCGAAATGACATTCCGTGGACACAAATTGTCTCTTATCCTCTTTATTGAGGCATTCATTTACAGCGATGGAATTTCGCGAAAATCCGAGAATGAAAACGGCCGAAAGAACGTGTCGTGTCATTAGCGACGTCGAGTCTAATTATGAATTTGTATTGCGGCGTTGATATTACAATACTGAGATAAAGATAAATTGTACTAACTAATTGTTGCCGTAAATATTTAATATCGTCGCATGCGACGAGTGTCGTGCATTTTAAATTCGCGTGTACAAGCTGAACCGCCGTCGGGGATATAAAACGTGCATACGCGTTGTAACGTATGCATTTACATACAAACTGCGGCATAGAGGTCGGGCGAATTCTCGCGCCTCGCTATGCCTTTTATTGGCAACTTTTCAAACTGGATGTGTAACTCAACAAAAGAAGAGAATCGATGGGAACATAGTCCATTAACGCCTCGAATACACCAATTTTTTTCCACGCGAGACACGACATCCGGATGATTCAAAAAGCGTACAAACGTCACGTAAATTTTGTTTAGTGAAATACGACAATCGCACATATTTTATTAAACAGATTAGATTTTTCTGGTTAGTAAAGAGATCGAATAAAGTCAGAATTACTTGTTATTCGGAAAGATGAAAAGAAACATTTTCACGACAATGGGAAATCGAAACCAGATCTAATAAAGCAGGAACGTCGAATTATTTCGTTTTTGCGCGCGACGAACGATACAAACAGAGATGAAATAGCCTCTGTACTCGCCGCAGCCCGATTACGCACGTATCATTCGTTCGCACGGGAATAGTGCTCTCGCGTCCGTGTGTCATGTGTGCATAATATAGCTGCAACGGGCGACGGCCCCGGGACACGAAACCGCGGTGCTGCGGCGGCAAAGCCGTGGCCTACTATGGGATGCAAATGTATATTGGCATTATGTTGTTGAAAATTGCGCGACGCGACTGGTAATCCGACATGCGAATCGACAGCGCACTCCCAACTCCTTCGAGACACGGAATTCGCGAACGAATGATTCCCGACCATTGCCACGGTATGTATTGCGACCGGTGGCTTAGTATCGATCGTACGCTTCGGTGAACATTTTATACACGGTAAGTGTTGTTTCTCGTGCGTTTTCACGAAATTGAAGTAATGAATAAAGATTCTTAGATTCTTTTTCCTAGATGTTGCTTTACTTTTATGTTGTGTTTACGCCGAGAGTATACTAAACTATCTTCGTTTACAGAGAAATAAAATTTATAGTTAGATATATTTATCCTTCTTGCAAAGAGTGGAAGTTTTCGAAATATGACAAATGATTTTATTGAATGTATTGATTTTACAAATATTTTTTTCAAAAATATATATCTCGAAATTAAAACTATATTTTGTGAACTATGGATTGTATTATTTGTTACGAATATTTATACACATTTAGATTTCAATCCTCGTTTAATAACATTCGCTATTATAACAATTTTACGGAATTAGCTGGTTGGTCGGTTTTTAAATAAAACAAAATAAAATTCCTCTAATTTATTTGCGCTTTTCCTAAAAAAGTTATCAGTTATCTTCAAATTGTCTGTTAGTTATTATTTTATTCGACCAACATTTCCATATTTTGCGCATTTTTTACATTTGGCAATTTAATTGCGCGAAGCAAAATGCCCATTCGAGGTAATGTAATGCATAAGTTAATAATAAAAATATACAAGAAATTCTGACGAGAGATGAGCGGTCTCTTTGTTCCGAGCGGGAGCGATAAATTGCGAATAACGTTCGATGCATGGCACGCGCGACATTTCAAAGGCCTCGGCTTTACCGTAAAGTGCAATGGCTGCGGGGGGTGGCTTTGGCCATCTATTAAATCCTGCGCGTTCACTGATTCGGGCATTAAAACTTTAGGTCATCGAGCAACGTATGCCTATGGCAATCCAGCTTGAAAGGGGTCGCTGTGCGAGGCATGAAAAGGGATAACTGTTGTATAATCGTCAGTTGGACGGAGGGGCAGGAGACAGCTCGATCCCTGGTCCATTTGATTTAATTGAATTCTAGTCACGTTCCCATCATTCTCCGTCATCAACGTACGGTAAACTAAGCTTTTTGCGATCCATTTAACAAATCGCCGCGACAGCGTTTGTATCGAAATTATTTTGCAACGTCGTTCACGCTATCGCGACACGCACCGGTGTGATCGTTAAATTTCTCGCTCGCCCGTTATTTTGGGCAAATTTAATCTTCTATTTCTCGAATTAGATATGTATGGCTTTAGAATTCGCGCGCGCGCGCGCGCGCGTATGTGTGTGTGTGTGTGTGTGTGTGTGTGTGAGTGAGTTTCTCACACTCTAGTTCTTTCTAGCACCGCAATGAATACCGGAAAATGATTCGAGAACTTGCCTATACGAGCGTCGACGAAATCGCACTTTGATCCATTTCGGTGCGGTGCCGTTATCCGGGGCGGTGTTCGCCAATAAGATTGGCTCGTGGCGTGAAATAGAGAGCCGTAACAGGGTCTGTTAAATGTCATTTAAATGCCACACTACTGCCCATGGTCATTCACCGTATGCCCGGCCCGCGCGATAGTACGAAACGCAGACCACCGTGAAATTACCAGTGCAGTAGCGAAGGCTTCGCATCATATTTCAATTTTTCTACGTGAACGGTACGGTGCATATGGGCCAGCGCGCGTACGTGTAGCTGTACATTACGTCGCGTGTAAAATAGATGCAGTTGTACCGATTTTTTCATCAGCTATCTTGCCTTACTTACACGTTCAATGCAATCACGATAAAAGCGACGGCGTACCGATGAAGCATTTAATGCGCGGCTGAGATTAATAAGATTTTTTCACTGCCTCCGACTCGCGTTTGCGCATCGCACGCGATATCGCAGTCGCTAAATTCGTTTCGCCGTAAAAGCGTAATAAAAGAGTGCGATCTCATAAAGGGTTTTCCAGCTCATTCGTACGCGATAACGCTCGGGTGTAATTAAGCCATTGCATCCCGCTCTACCTGATTAAAAGGATTAAAATACACCCCTCCATTTTGCGCGGCGTTATATTAATAGTAATCTACGAATGTCCTGTCCGACATTACACGATTTGACAGGAGTTATCTCGCACGGCTTTAATGGAATTTGTTGATTAATATCCCTAGAATTAATACGGAAATATCGCGCTCGCTAAATTGCTTCGCTATTGCGCGATCGAGTTTTTGTTATTGCATTCGGCGACTATCAGCGTTGCAAATTCGATCGCGCTATGCGTTTCAAGTGCATTTGTCATTACCCGCTCGTTTGTAGGACAGTTTTTAAAACTGCTTTCGATTTATTTTTAGATATGACAGCCATGCTATACTCTATTGCTACAATTTTTCATATAAGCTTTTTTACGAAAATATAAAAACATCGAATAAATCGGTGGATATTATACAGCAAGATATTAATTGTTTCATAGAGTTATTAATTTATGGAGTTATTAATCAACTATTCATATATGTTATAAATTATCGTTTTACAGGGAATAATAGAAGATATGATGGTTATTGTACGTATGTAATAACTATATTATTATTTACATTAATAGAATTGCTAATAAATGCTACATATCTATTGATCTGCATTATTATAGTCGTAATATTACTTTATGCAATTGACTTCATAATCAAATATAGAGTAAATTACATAAGACACTGAAATCCGATTGAATATGTGAATGAAGAAGAAAATCATTTCGACATTGTACCGTGCTTCAGGTATTATTACATTCAAATTCTAAGCACCTATACATGTTGCTTGATCTCCTCAGGTTGTTTCCGTCACTACTCTTTGTATTTTTTATTTACCAGTCTATTATTTTTTCAAAATCTCTTTCGACTTATCATTCACTTCTTAGAGAATATGCAAAAATTAATTACCTCTTACTTAATCTTATAATCGAAGAACTTTTCCATATATCATTGCTTTTTTATGTCATATATTAACGCTCAATGCAAATGTTTAACGAAAAAATAAGAGAGATAAATTTTTACAAAGTTACTGATTTGAGTGGCCATATAGTGAAAAAAAAAAATTTAAACGTAAATGTTGCGAGTTTTGTTATCGAAAAATCACACGAATAGGCGAGTGTGTGTTCTCTTTAACGTAGCATATCGGGAGGCGGGAGATAAAGCATTTCGCCATTCGGAGGAGGACTCGATCGGACGGCAAAATAACAGACCCCGGCTGGCATGAGATTTTATGGGTATAGACGGGCACTCGATATGGACCATACTCCGTTGTACAACACATATGCATCCAAAAAATGCCGCGCGCGCGCACCCACAGTGGAGGCTACAACGCGTTGCTGAATACGGAGGCATATTTTCAAACAAACCTTTTTTATAGACCGGTTTGTATTGGTCAGTAATAAAACACTTTGGTACTTCCACAGGGTGGTTTGGGCCGTTTGATCCTGCGCATGTATTGTATGGGTTCGTCCTCGAATTGTTCAATCCAATTCGCGTAACATCCTTAGAGAACCGAAAAAAGGGACGTTATATGAAATGGAAAAAAAAAAATTATTCCATAAAAAATACATATTCTACAAAGTAAAAAGATTCGCCTACTTAATCAAATACTAGTTTCTTTGATCGATATACATATATTTTGTGCAATTAGTATACTTGTTCCGATGTATATGTATGTATATAAATATATACATAGATGAAGAACGCAACTGAATACACAAGCATTAATATTTACTATGCTATGCCTGGATTGTACATCCATGTTTTAGAGGATGCAAAAGGAAATTGAAGACGAGATTGTCGATTCGCAAGGTAGATTAAAGAAATAAAACGAATTTCTTTGGCAACGTGTACTGCGTTAAAAGCTCCGTATTGTATTTCTTATTTAAGCGGTCGAAGCGAGAAGCACGATGAGTGTGAAAACTCTGCACGGACGTGGAGGAGCGTCTTAAAAAAATCTTCGGGGAAAAGTACGGGAAAGGTAGAGTTTCCACGTGGTTTCCCGGGCACTTTCTTCTTTCCTGTCTGTTAGTCTACCGTCTTTACTCTTCCACCACGGAGAATGGTTTGCTTTTTCCACGTCACGGAATCGCCGCCGCAGAAAGCGGTGTGCAGACCTTGCAGTTGTTGAATCTTCTGTGTTTGTACATTATCGCAGGAAGAAAGGGGAATGTGGATGTATAAAATGGAGCATGATATATATTTTATGTATACTTTCTTAATTATAATAAAATTATAATTATAATCTTAAATGTTACACATCACTATATATTCATTTATTCTTCGTATCGAATGAATAAAAGTCAATCAATGAATATCACGCGCTAAATGCATATGGTGTAGTATATAGTTGTGAGATTTTTATACGATTGTAAAATTTCTGTCTCGGTGTATAGCTCATTCGTCTTCATTTATGCGTATAGCGAACTTACTATATATCATTATATAAATTAAACTGAACTGAATGGATATACCAATCTTCCTGCTCTAACGCACTCATCTCTGCACTCCAAAATAAAGTGCTGAAACATAGGATTTTTTGCATCCCAACGTTATCCCTCTCTTTTGTACCTTCGTTTGCGAAAATATAGATATCCATGCAAAGCGCCAGGCAGTTATTCGGATTTAATAGTTCGCGAAAGTGTTGTTACGCCTGTAACCTATCTATTCGTTGAATACCGTCGACTGTGCTCGGATGGATAAAATGTCGGCAATCATGTGTGCAAATAATAGTTGAAATTGCTCACATTTGATGTAATTAAATAAAAATACCTCAAACTCAGTAGTTTATACATTATAAATAATAGCGATGCACGTTATGCGTCTTATCATTTTTTTAACTATTTTACAAATTTTTAAATTAGGCGTATTTGAGCTATTAGTGCATCTTTTACCAACTTAACAATTGCAAGAATCGTTTCTTTGCAGACGACAGTTATCTTTCGGATAGAAAAACATTTACGTTGCTCTTTCGCTCAGCAACGAACGACGAGAAGATGTACTTCCAGCAGTACTTTTGTCCTTGAGTCACGATCGGGTTTATTCGACAAGAATAGCATCCCTCTTCTCGTACTCTTGGCACTGACCAGTTGAGTCCCTTGGTCGTCGGCTAAAAATCCGGAACTGTTTGTCTTCGGGCGTAGTAGTGACCTCGAGATTTACGGAACCGACGAAAAAGCTCACGTTCCGGACGGACAGGCTAGTAACTTCGAGCCGGTTGTATCGATTCGCGCCATCGAGTGAAATCGTACGAGAAATTCCGGCCGTCCGTCAACTCTTATCGAACATTAGTAATCGCGGCGTGAATTGGGCGGGCGAGTTTTAAGTTGCAAGTTGGCAAGGTACACGCGAATACATTCCGGATTAAATCGAGGACGAGGTCAAGGGTGAGTTTCAGCTGTCTTTAAAATCCGACTGCGGATTTGGGTGGTACCATTTCTGTGTGTAATCTGCTCCTACCCAAGATCACGTGCAATCTCGATTGCCGATCTAAATTATCTCGCTAATTTTACCCGGTATCGATTGTACACAAATCGGGATTTCTCTTATCCCTCTGGGTATCTTAATTGCGCATCGACGCTCAGACGCGGCTGTTTCCTCGAAATTGGTGCACCAGGCCTTTTTTTACTTTTCTATATTTAATGGAATTTAATTGAAATTATTTTTAATTATTATTAAAAATTGTCTTTGGCACAAAATATATCTTTAAATGGCCATGTAAAGAATAGTAGTACAAGCGAGCTAAAAAATGTAAGTTAAAAATATAACACAGATTATACTCTTAATTGTGCTAATGTTTATTCATTGCGTTTCAGTAAAAAATATTCTCCATAAGAAATATTTATTATGTAAATTTAATTGGGTGAAAGCATATTAACGTACTTAAAATTATCGATGCGTGAAATATTTTAGAAAGCATGATTCGAAATAAAATTTATCCTTATTATTATTGGAATTATTATTAGAAGCGAAGTATTATAATTCAAATGAACGATCACACACATGGGAACATAAAAGATAATTAATTAAGGGATAACGGCAGTCATGGAGAGGTTCTCCGGTGGCATTATAATAATATCCTCAATCTCGTCCCTGTTGTACGAGAGAGACTCGAGCGCAACCCTCGCCTATCACCATTACGAAAATATCGGAGTATTCGAAATTGGCTTCCATTATTTTCTAGCACTTTTGATCTCTTTTTCTCTCGCGAATACGACCGATCTGGAAATTGTTATCGTATTATTATTGCATTTATCGCGATATTCGCACGTATTTCCGTTATGACTCAAAATCAATTTACTCTTTCTATTTGAAAAACGTGAAGTTTTCAATTTGTACGCGATAAAACCGAGCCGAGAGACCACACAGTCCATTTATGTAAAATGAGAAATTAAAGTGCGAGTCTCGTGCAAAAAATTGCAGAAGCAGAATTACGTCCGCATTATCATTGCGAATCGATGAATGTCGATGTTCGACGAGTTGGTTTATTCCATTTGGCTTTGATAAAGATATATTTCACTCGATAATACAAAATAGATAGTAGTAGCGAATCTCACCAATGTAGGCCACCCTGAGACGAAAAATCTATACTAAAAAGAATTGTTCTAATTTTCAATCATTTTAAACAAGAACCTATTTATAAATATGGCATACCTATATTTGTATACGTTACTTGTACAATATAACTGACAATCTTGAATATTTCGGAAATAAATAGAATTTTTTCCTTCCTAGAGAGAGAGAGAGACATTTCGTACAAATTTGTTATAGATATGTTTTTCATATCATGTTACTTTAAAATTGATTTTCATTACTTATTTTTTTCAATAATGGACAATCTAAACGATTCGACCCTTGCAAGTAGCCCTTGACGGTGCACTCTCGTGCTGTCTCTCCCTCAACGATTTTGGAAATTAATCGCGTTGCTCGGACCTCAAACCACGTAAATCGGCTTACGTACGTCCGGAATTTCTGCGGCCGCGCGTATCTCGCGCTCCTGCGTGATCAACACCAACTATGCTCTCAACGCGGCGTTAGGCGTTGGACTAAATGTATGTGCAGGTGCGTGTGTGTCTGTTTACACAGATACGCGGTGTGATGTACGCGCGGGCGGACGCCGCTGTACTTCGGAAGCTTTTAGTCGTTTCATACCGATTCGTAGCTTAATTACATGGAGGAGAGCTGTTCAGATGAAACTCAACCAAGGCGAAACTGTGTGCGCGAAACTGGCCGAATATCCTATTCGACGTTAATGATGCTACTGACCCGCAAGCTCGCCGGTCCACTATCGTATTGCCGGGCTCCAATCCCCTGGTCACAAATTACAGGACCAAACTAGGTACGTGCCGGCTTTTCTCAAGATCCATAAGGACTCTGGGAGTTACGAGAAGAAGAAGAAGCCACAGGAATTACCGCGTGCCCGCGTAATCACGACGAATGAACATTAACAAATTGGGAAACGCGCACGGGCGAATGCTTCTCTCGTAACCCTGTGGGGCTTTCCAAGGGAGCCTTTCCGGGACACCTTCAATTAGAAGTCGCGAGTCTCTTTCGTAACTCGATCAACTTCAATTAGAAGTCGCCTGACACCTATTATTTACGACACTAGCATTACAAACGCGCACGAAGTGCGCGCTACATTTTTCATTTTTTGCTATATTTGCTTTACACTCTACTAACCTCAGTACACACAACTATTAAACTATGCCATGACAGCCGTTCACGAAGTAACCGCCACGAAATAACCAATCGGCATCGCGGAAAAGCGACAACAATACTTTGAAAGATGCGAGTATCGATGTCATGTCTTTTTTTTTTTGAAAGAATAGATCGGCAAACTCGATGAAACTCATGCTTGTAACAATTGCACTCGAAATATATATTGTTTCGACTTACAGCAACTATATTCAAGTGTAGCGCACCGGCATATTCGAGCTCGATATATCGAGGGCGAGGAGAGTCGATAACCTGGCCTTCAATTTTTGGCGCTACCACCAAACACGATCGCAGCCAATCGATCGGCGCTCATTCTCCAACCGTAAATTGAATTCTACGGATTACGTGTATACGTCCGATGGAAATCCGTACGTGATGCGCGATAAATCCTGCAGTCGGACTGAAAACATAGTAAATATTCAGTCATATAAATTCTCTGTATCGACGATAGAGACGGGGAGAACACGCGCGCTGGATTTTGCGTCTCGAGGTCATCTCCGAGACCGCGAGAGGGTGATATATATCTATCGAGCTGACGATCGGTCGACCGTCCGCTGTAATGGTCCATTCGTGTGCAGGTGTTCTCGATGATGTCACGTAGGCCGGACAGCAAAGCGACCCCGACCAGCGTTGCAGCAGCGGCGCGACCGCGGTCGGACCGCCGGGTATGTCGGTTTGCATGCAAAACAAGAGCCTTTATCCTGACCGCAATTAATGAAAGACTCTGTACTTAGCGGACGTTAAATGCCGACGTTGCGCGCGCGCGCGCGCAGGCATTTTGATAGTCGGATAGCGCGCAACGGCGGACTCATTAAAAGCGGTTTTAATCAAAACACCAGCGACGCGGATAAGAGGCTTTTGCCTCTGCCATTTGTTACACGAAACTACAATGTTTCGGTCGCGCTCTGTACTTCTATTGTAATTTTAATGCGATCGTCATATTCGCGCCGTACATGCGAAAATAAGATCCGAGTATCTTTTATGTCGTTAATTAACTCCATCGTTTCGCTATGCGATCCCGTTTCATGTATCGTTATACGCGCTATAAATTTATTTATTAAATTAATAGCTTCCATAAACTTTGACGGAATTACATCGTTGGATAATATTGCTGCTTGATATTCAGATACCGACAGGCATGCTCGAATCAGCAAACAATGTAACAGAAAATTTGATATTCGATAAATTCCAGTATCCGAATATTTCGGATCCAGACTCTCACATTCGAATCTATTCGAAGTATCTATTCGTACGATCCGAGCTCTGATATTTACAAGGGCTGTTCGAGTCGCTCGATCGAGACGCCAAGAATTTTCAGATCGACACGCTGCATCGTATCGCCATTGCGGGTCCACAAGGCGAAAGCTTCCACACCCACTTCATGCCATGCGGAGTAGCCGGGGCTAAATTGAGTAGCGCGACGCGCGCCTTGCGAGTACCGCATAATGCGGCCTGACCCGGCCGGGACCTCGCGTGTAAAAGCCATAACTAACCTACAAATATCCCTGGGAAAGTTCTGTCCTGACCTCCGGTGCCGTTCACGAGCCTAGCCGACGTAAACCGCATTGCCATTAAATGCCAGAAGCCCGCAGGCTGGACGTTGGGTGGTTGGTGCTGGGGTGAGGCCAGAGGATCTCGTCCCCTCCCTCCTTCACCCCACCCTGTTGCCACATGCATTCCTAAATATTTGATGATTCCCCAATGGTCAATTATTAACCGCCCTTTTACCGTAATTGCCGCGAACGGATTTATGCACCGACGAGAAAGCGCGAACGGCAACGTTTGGCTTCGAATCTCGCTGCCAGGGGTCGATTACTCGCACGATTCGAGGGTCGGCAAAACGACGAGATGAGGAATGATCGTATCCCGCTCAAATGATGGATTGGCTTTTTGTTCGATTTAGGTGTTATCTTTTGTCGAGGGGTTCTTGCGTATATTGGAAGAAATACGATTATTCTCAGGCTGAGACCGAATATTAATTATTATTCAACCCTCTAAGCGCCACAGCTGTTTTCTTTTAGTTATAAACTCTGTGACTTCGGGACTTTTATATAGATTTCTGTATTCATTTGTACGCACTTTAGTATAAAGCACTCAGACTTAATGTACCATTTTCTCAAACCTTTTATGAACTGTAAATATTTCTCTTTGTTTTAGGTAAGTGATTTAATGGAAGCAATATAAGCGATATTTAATTTTGGGGATGGACGCTGACCCGACGTGGAGATGAAAATGAAGATTACGTGAAGCAGTATGTATGTAAGTGAATTGTCACTCTTGTGAAATTCATCTTAGAACGTAGGCATCTAGGACACATCCAACTGACATTCGAAGCAAACGCTTTTCCATATATGTGACATAGAATTAATTAAGGAAAACGGTAGTGTGAGATTGCTGCTAATTATGAAAGGCAAACAGACGTAGGTGCGTCGATACGCACGATTTTACACTGCGATGCGGTGGATGAAATTTGCGTAAGTCAGACAAATAACAGCTAGCAGATCTGAGACAGTTGTTACGTATTATCCGCGCAAAACTGCAAGACGATCTTACGCTCGCGAACTAATTAGGCAGACGAATCACGTGCGGCGCGTGGCGCATTTCTCGTCGCTGTCAACGATATTCCGCGAAATGTGGAAGATTAACTCGCGGGGTCCTCGTAGAAGCGGCGGCTTCGTAGCGGTACGTCAGTATGACGGTGGGAGGGCAAGGGAAGGGAAGAGAGGGAGAGAGATGTGGCCTAGTTTGCCTATCAGATCTACGAGGGTGGATGCTGCAGATACACGGCGCGATATAGCAGACATCGGGCCACACTTGGCACTCAATGTTGTAATACGACGGCGCGCGCGAGATGCCGTTATTAGTATTCAGTTTGTTTCGCGGCAGCAGATGCAGTTAACCTCAGGCCACGGAATCACGTTACGACCGACGAGGTGGCTCTGATATCCCGTGATATTTCCGTTGAATCTCTCGCTAACATCCGCGACATAAAATTGTCCCGACTAATTATTTCGGGCGAGAGTGAGCGTGAGCCTGACCGATTTCGCGACGTGCTTCTAAATTCTATTCTAATACATCGCAATTGCATATGATCATGTCTTTCGTTAACGAGAATCTGATGAAAAAGGAAATGTTTCTTTTTCTTTTTTTTTTACGGACACTGCAGAATCGCACTGGATCAGGATTTTGCATTAATCCTTATATTTCCACCGCGGCGATTCTGATTAATATGCGGCCGACAGTGTTGCGTCAGGTGCTGTCCGAGGATCTGTTGCCACGGTTATTGGCCCACAATGCGCATAAACGTATGTCTGCTATGCTAAAACCAATAACTAATTACAGGTTCCGCATTCATTAACCACACGCGTGAAAACAGCGTCCCCGTTGCCAGCCGGTCGTAATGATTGTCCAGGCGCAACTGTCGAATTCACTTTCATTATACAAGACGACATATGTGTTAATTAGCAAACGCAGAGTCCGCTGATGCTTAAAAAAAAATTCGACGTGTCGTATTACGTACCATACATTTTGCATAATAAAAGTGCTCCTTTTCGCTCTGTTTCTGCAATTCTTATTTTCTCTAGAGTGCATTCCCCGCTGTTCTTTTTATGCAAGATTACATTTGTATTCGAAGAGAGCTGCATTATGTATTCACGAGTTATAGGAGTTTGACAGTTACTATTCGCGTTTGAGTTTCCATTTGCCTTTTACGCGCATTTAGCCGCGATGTGTAAAATTAATTAAAGAAAGTTTTTAGGGCACGATATGCGTCTTAAAAGGACGCGAGAAATTTAGTCGGGCGGATTTGCTCGCGCGCGTCGATCAATCGTTAACGAACGCGCCGCACTCGAGCAATGTTGATTTAACTCGATGAGAGAAAGAGAGAGAAAGATTATGAATCGACCGCTCTGTAAAAAGTACGATAAAACGGGAGGAAAGATCCCCCCTCCCGCTGAATATTCATAGATTTCAGAAAGGGATTCTAGAAGAACCTGAACGCAGTGGGTGCGAGCCTCGCGCCGATCGATCGCCGCGGTACGACGCGCGACGCGACGCGAACGCGAACGCGAACGCGTGACGTTCCCGCGGACGTATACGTATATATATCTCTTGAAGCGCGGCTCCGGAAGATGTTATCCCGCGGATAGATGCGGGCTATGAATAAATTTCTTTTAGTGCTTTCACTCGGAATTCGGTATACCAGGCTCATATTTGTATATGTCGACTGTAGTCGCTCCCGAATTTTCACGACTGGCAGACTTTATGGATGTCGTGGCGTATTTTTAGGACATGAATTTTCGGCGGAAACTATTATGACCCAGTGTTAGAGAATAGGCAGGGAGGGAAAGGGGGGAGAGGGGCGATGAGAGGGGACTAGTCGAGTGTTTCTGTTTTATATTAGCGCGGGTGCTGCATTTTCCCGCGACACCAGATACGGTTACAGGAATTCTAGTTATTCTCTGTTGTGCGTGTGTGGAATAATTCCGCGCGTTACGTGATGAAATTTGTTTCGCGAATTTGTTCCACATGTACGCGTGCAAAAGAGATAGATAGTACTGGCTAGTTGTTTTCCTTTCCACGTTAGCGTAAGATGAAGTAATTTGGTGATATAATATTATCTGCGCGCGATACGATCTCTTTCAACAGAATAACATCAAGAACTTCTAATGTTATTCTACGTTAAAGTATTCCGCTGCTGGTCGTAACACATTTTTACGCAAATGTGCTCGGTCTGCCGGAAATTCCGGTTAAAAAGACCCGCTGTTTGTGAACGCATAAAACGATTTCTTAATTCCATTAAAACTGCAAACTGGAAAGAATTTTCGGAACTTTTAAATCCACTAACGTTGTAGACTCTCCTCTAGAATAGAACACGCGGCAAACATTGCATTTTTCTAACCTGTAATTGCATGAATTTTTAAATTGCATCGATGTGAAATTATACAGTCAGTGACGCTATCTCTCGCAGGATTGATAGAAAAATGTCGTAAAAATTCTGAGCGTTCAGCTGATGCATTATACATTAAATATCTCATATCTCGTGTTACGATTCAGTAAATATCTCATGTTACTATTCAGTATTCTACAGCGTATAAAGTATAACAGCATCAGATGCAATTTCAACTTAATAGCGGCCAAATCGTTATAATAGTCGCGAAAATGCAAATAATCCGATGAATAGAGATATCCGAGAGAATAGAGACTATGAGACATCTTATAATGTCTATTGCACGATTCAGTGTATATTTCTCTTGCTGATTGAAATTGGCACTTTTCTCCATTGTGATGTCTTTCCTTTTCTTACCCGCACCGATAATCTCGACTGTTCTGTCACATCGGATGGAAATATTCCTTCGTTTTTCGTAACGGTGCTTCATTCATTGCCGTCAGGCAGTAACCTTACACTCTTCAAGAGAATCTATAATATCGTCGCCGACGAAAGTCGTCTCGATTCAACTCGTTCCTCCTCCGACCTCCCCACGTCACCCTCAACGTATTTCGTTCACGCTCCGTAAAACTTCAATGTCCACGTGCAGAATCACGATCGGAAGCAGGAAGCACCCGATCGTCCATTCGCCCGAAAGCAATGTTTCCCGAAGATGGAGTTTGTCCGTAGTTTCGCCGTGCGACAAAATACAAAGCAACGCGACGGATTTCGAAAGTTACTCGCGAATTCTTTAGCGCTCAGATTAAAGAGCTGCGGCGATCAATTACCCACGAATTAAATGGATCATTGATGATCGGTGATGTTCAACAGATCTAAAACTTCCTCGATTGCACGTTATGTTCCTTGGCGAAATTATAATTTTATAACATCATTTTTTCTCTAGTTTACGGGCAATAGAAGGGAATAGACTTTATTACAATGTATTATAATGTAAAATACATATTTTAATCTAATACATTATATATATGTATCTCATATCTTAGAATTTATAAAATTTAAAAGTCAAGATAGAAATGAAATAAATTGTTACAACGGAAAAGAATAAATAAAGATTGAAGTGAAATGAGGTTCCCGTCTTTTAACGTCAATACATATTCGCGTCAGGAAAACCCCGTTATAACTGCAAAAGAACACGAGTATCATATCGCGAAAGCAGAGAAGTGAAGGAACGGCTTATGTTACGGCACGTTTTAACTTACCCTCGGCCCTTCGGACCTCCTGGAGGTCACGTGATTTGATCGTTAGATCAGCGGTAGGACGCCCAGAACCAAATTAGAAAGCGGAGTAATTGCGAGCCGTTTGCACGCTACCGACCAGTAACTGACCGAAATAACGTGGCTGATATCCACGGCCAGGATAGCGCAAAGCCCCCGCGTATCCCGTGAATCAGTGCTCGCTTCCCCGATTTGCGTTACGTATTAAGTGCTCGTTCTGTCTAACGCGGCTAGAGAGAAAAATTTCGAGTGGTCGCCCCGCGGAAATTGCGCGCGGCATGCCGTGACGTCCGACAAATGTACATGCCGGAGTTCCACGCGGGAAACACTGATGCAAATAAAAAAGCGCTGCCTTTTTGTCACTATTTTCTAGAGACGCCTGCCATTTTTCAAGTAGAAATCTGCGTGCGCGCGGGCGGCGCCATTCGCACGTAGAAATTGTTTCGCGAAAGCCGTCGCAATCGCGTTTTCTGGTTCCGCTCGCCCGGTAACGCCAGGTTCGATGTTGTGTATGTACCTTTTGGACTCTAACTGAATTACTTCCGTAATTCAAATAGTGGAAAATGGGGGAAACAAAACTCAATGGTACGATAAATCGTCCGCGTCCTCGTCGGTGACCTATATTTCGTTCGGTATATTCATCCTGAGGATACTCTCCGCTCTTTGATAAGTTGACGAATAAAAGAAAATCGCGGCACATGCGCGACTTCGCATCTTGATAAGAAAATAATACACGTCGATAGGTAAAGAGAGATTTCTCTTAAGGTTTTACTTTTTTTTTAATAAACTATTTTTTCTCCTTTTTTCTCTCCTGTAACTCCTTACTTATCAGGATGATTAATTACAACGATTTTTATACACTTTAACGCTAATGCATGATGCGTGACAAGTAAATATCGTTATTTAAAACATTTAATCGAGATATGAATTCACCGGAATGTTGGAAAGCAACATTTTTGTATGTCGGTCGATGTACTTGAATTTGTTTATATATGTAGGATGCACGCTGGCATATCGAATGTATCCAAGAGCTAAGTTGAGCCAGTCCTAAATGCACCTAGATATCGTATAAACGTCTCATACGTCTGTCGGGATGAGACGTTGGCTCAATATGCGCGCCGAGCTCGCGTGCGCGCGTGAGCGGAACGGCTTTGCCGATATATTTCCCCGTATTTTTCTCTATTTTCCCCGACGTCGAGATCCGAGCGACCGAACGTACACGGAAGACAGAGCTAGGCGTCGTAAAATCCGAGCGAGCCGTCCAATTCCGTTAAAAGTGAGTCCGATGGAAAATTGTCGACGCTACTGACTTGCCGTCACGAAAAAGCTGCACATGGTGACGAAAGCAAGGAAACTGCCCGTGCCTGCTGTGCACATTCTGTCTCTCTCTCTCTCTCTTTCTTTTGCGATTCTTCTCTGTTCGGATTAGAAGATTAAATTTGAGTCCGGTCGATCGCACACGCGCAGGTCGATGGCCCACTTGATTGAATACAGTCGAGCCCCGCTCGTCCGATTACGCGCTGCGACGACGACATGCAATTTCGCATCGAAAGATTAACTTCCTTCCGGATATCCGATAAATATTAGAGCTACATTTGGCTCTTGATACGTCGTTAATTCGAATGACTGATCGACGATCGTCAACTATGTGATCCGATAGAAATAAATGGATTATTTTGGCTGGGAACAAAAGTCGTTTGCAACGTCCCGTAAGAATTGTGAAAACTAAAGCCGGATAATTCCAGAGAGGCAGAGTGCTCGTTAAGCCGTGACTCTCGAAATTATTGCGATTACGGTTACAATTGCGATTGTTATGCATTACACATCAACGAACAACCTTTGAAGATTATATTAACCATACGTGATTATGATGTTTTATTTAGTATAATTGCCAAGTAGCTGTGCAAGACACGCGATATTTCTCTCTTTATAATTATTTCATACATTCAAAAGAAAGAAAAGAAAAAAATATCCTTCGCACGATATTGCATTTTACGATACGTCAATTATATGTGAACTGTAAATAAAATGTGATACACGAGAGAACTTTGCGTTTACGATACTTCGGTGAAAATAACGTAACGTCACGCCTGTCCGAATTGACCGATGAAATGCAAATTATATTAAGGCACGAATCATGATTTGCAAGCACAGCAAGACTTTAACAATATCAAGTGTCTAACGTTAAATCTAATCTAAGTGCGCCTGATATTATGCGAAAATATCAAGATGCTAACGTTACACGGAATTTATATTTCAGTCTATGCGATTTCTAATTCTACATTTCTGATTCACGATTATGCATATTTAATTTCAGCGGAAGGAATAAAAACAAATCGTAAGAAGCGTAGGAAAACGGATCTATTCGTATAATTTAGATCTTGGTAGCTCACATAGGGTAAGTCCGCGCCGGACGAGTCAGCGGCGAACTCGAGCGGATATGCATCTCCGGAGATGGCAATGCACTCGCTCGCCGGAGATGCAGCGCGTCGTGTCGTGCATACGCCCATTAAATTTCCTGTTCCTTTCCAGTCTCCGGTGGCCGCGTGGCCGAACACGTCGACTTGTACGAGGTGGTGGCATTTAAATTCGCGAGTGGTCGTGATTGCGCTTGAGCGCGTACCAGCCCTCTCGATCGCGGGAGCTTGATTTCGCTGATTCAATTGTTCCTCTACTCTCTTCGTCTCTTTTTCCTTCCCTCTTTCTCTTCCTCCTCCCCCCTCTTTCTCTCTTTCTCTTTTTGTCGAAAGAGAGACTGCCACTCCTTCGTGCCGATCTCCGATTCCTCTTCGCGCCCGCGTCTCTTCCTTTTCTTCCTTGCACTCTTTGCATTTCCTGGCCGGCCTCTTGAGTCGCCCCTCCTTGGTACGCCCTATCGACCTGGAAACTTCGACGATTTCCTACCGCCGTCCACGATCTGACATCTCGTCCTGTGGCGCGATGGAACTCTTTAATCCCCGATTCTTGGTTCGCTCCGCTACGCGAGATATCTGCTTTCGTTATTTAGGTCACGGAACTTCCCGTCGAGGGCGATTTCACGGAAGATGATTGAAAAGACAAAAAAGTCAGACTCTTACAAAAATTCTATTGTAGATGAGTTATTATCTATCTTTGTGTATATCGTGCATCTGATATTAATTTAACAGTAACCGAATTCAATTTGATTCGATAAATGTATTTCAGATAACCCACAACAACAAATTATAATTATTTTAATTTAATAATAACCAAACTCAATTCGGATTCGATAAATGTACTTCTGATAGTCCAGGCAACAAATTATCATTATTCCAATTCATAATGAGGAAATGTAATCATACTCTGACGTTGTAGTAAACTTATTATTCAATTCGATAATATCACATTACTGTTTTAAATTATACGCGTGTACGTATCATGACAAGACTTAGAAGAATTGTCATTCGATATTAAATTAAAATTCTCACACGACGATTACGCAAAGATAATTACACTAAAGTAAAAAGGAGAATAACACAATTTTTAATGCGACGTTCAAGCCAAATTCAGATTAAGTAAATAAACGCAAACAAATACGAAAGAATAATTTGCCACAATGACTGCAAATGCCTTACGTGAATATATAATGATAGTAAGCTGAAACTTAGTCGGATGTCAGGCGTGTTGTGTATCACAATCATGTACACGCATCATCTTGTCGCTATCTACGCATATAGTCGCATCACTTAAACACATGTACAGGCGTGCATGCCTGCGATATATCCGGTTAG
Source organism: Wasmannia auropunctata (assembly GCF_000956235.1). NCBI lineage: Eukaryota > Metazoa > Arthropoda > Insecta > Hymenoptera > Formicidae > Wasmannia > Wasmannia auropunctata. The sequence continues at coordinate 1,442,875 of NW_012028382.1, read as the reverse complement.
CTTTTCCGCCAGCGATTCGATATTTCTTGTCGCAAATAATAGCGCGGGCGGCCCTGTTTATTTACTGCGCGTTTTATCTCAATGGCTCGTGAGCTCGCACATGTGCGGAGAGTTAAATGCACCTCCGTTCGATGCCGCACGAATTGCACAGCCAACATAGGAGAGGCCGCGCGTGCGCGTGCGAGATCGTGTACACGCAAAGAACAGGTTGAGGTTTATTGCCAATAACGAAGCGAGGCAAGAGTGCTCTTTCGAGTGGCGTCCGTGTTAAGCTGAAATTATGCGCTTTTGATGCTTGGTTTGCGTTTTTTTCTCCCCCCCCCCCTCTTTCTGGTTCTCTCTCTTCTCTCTGCTTCCCCTACTCCGCCACAAGTATACGAAGGCGAAATTATATCACCAGTTGGAAATACAAACGGTCTCTTATGGAGGGAAATTTCGCATAATCACAAGTGGAATATTATCACGCGATGTTTTTTCGTCAATAGCTCGCCAGCGATTATTTTCCGCGAACGAGATCTATTTTTCGCGCGATTTTCATGATTTTCACGGAGTGCCGCTTAATTGATTCGAAAATGTTCGCACACACAATCCGCAGAGCGCGATAATGACCGGCGTGGATACGTTATGAAATATTGCCGCGGCTGCAATTTAGTACTTTATCATACGAACGACTTGTTCCCGACCCTATCGATCCGTCGCTTATCGCACCGATGTCCTCTTTGTGCTCATATTCACAATGTAAGTACATTAATATTCCTGCACTTGAACGAGAGCTTATGCGGACGCAATTTTTGCATTTTTGTGGGAGTGAAAATTCCTGTCGATAATGAATATGATAACGAGCTTTCCTCGAAAGCATTATTTATGAGATTTTTATAAATTCGATACGTCACTCCTATTGTTTCTTTAACATATAAACGAACAGTGACACAAAATCTCGTTATATTAGTTGGTCATGCAAATGCATTAACAACAAAATTTATATTGAAAAATTTTTATTGTAAAACGTTAAAATAGGTTATAAAAGGAAATATCTTCAAGTGCCTTTTGAACGCAATGCTTAACGTGAATTTATGTTATCCACTTAAACCGAAATTAACAGCCGAATATTTTTTTCTACTTTTACTACACTAAAATCTTTTCATCTACTTATTTTGTCTTCTTTTTCGCACAGTTGTACGATAATTTTATCGCCATGTATTTATCGTGACAGGGTTACATTCGCAAGGCTACATTTTACAGCTCGCGGTTTATGATTAGCTCACTGTTATAAATACGAGATATGTTATCAAACAATGACTTTGATACGTTTCTTTCTTGTGTTATCTATAAAAACCCGAAGCTATCTCAAGTTAATTTACAAGAAGTTTAATTTAAAGGGTGAAATATACGGAGATATATGAAAAGAATAAGATTTCTTACTTATTTTTTTAATTTTCAATCGTTTATGATTTAAAAAACTATCAATGCTTCAGTATTCTTGTTACGAGAAAGTCAACTTGATCAAAAAATCCGCACGTAAAAGAGACTGCAGGCAGCCTGCGACACGCTGTACATATACATATATGTCGTGCTGGTTCTATAAAGCCTTTCGACTCTACGTATAGCTGGCCGAGAGTATGTGTGTATTTTTTTGCAAGAGCACTGCCCCCACACTCACACACGAGCGTAGAAGTGTACACGCGACGAATGTTAAAAAGCCGTTTAAACGTACTACATGAGACACGCGAGTTCCGACGTACTCGCCGTTCACGAACACAGGTAAAAAGAGCCGCAAGCTATAAAAATCCGTCGTGCGACGTGACAGAATGATCTCCAACCCTAAGAGGTTTAAGTAAATCAGATCGAATAATACGGGTAGACAAGGAAGCTCCTCAGCGCCAAGAATAACGGAGCATTTCTATCCTTAATATCACGCGCGACGCTCAAAACCGAGCTCCTTTCGTAAAAGTTAATTTATCTGTACAGATTTCGCACAGTTATCAGTTTCCGCGATCAATCAGTTTAGCGGCAGTGCCACGTTAATCAGACGCGTAATTTATTAGCGAGACGAATCGCGATGAGGAAAAGTGTATTTTTAATTTTCGCGACGAGTTTCGTACCGGGATTAATTCTACGCGCGATAGAGATGGACGGTACGGAGGACATGAAAGGCGCATTTGTTTTATTAATTAGATTCGTGGACGTTTTTGCTCGATAGAAAAGTACACACGTGGCACACGGGAAAATAAATCGGTCTGTCCTAACAATGAGCGTGATTACACAGAGCTGTAGCATGCATCGCGCGGAATGTTATTTTTTCACATCAACGATCCAGTATTCTCGCGGCAGCTGGAAAAAAGTGTTTGCGAATAATATGAAAATCACAGGAAAATATTAGTGCAAATATTACCGTTATCATTCAGGCGCGGAACGATATCGTGCAGTTATTCAATATAAAAATCGGTAATTGTGGATCGAATAATTACAAGAAATTATACATATAACAAAATATTTTAAATAGCAATTAAAAAAACTTTTATTTTGATAAAACACATGCATGTTATCAGAAAACAAAAATACAAAGTCAATGCAACAATATACATATGTATAAAAGATAAAATTTATCGAAAAAACAGAAACAGATTTTGAATCGATATAGTATAACAACTTTGTCTCTTATAATTCTACATTCTTGTACAAATAATAAATCCAGGGTGGAACAAAATGATATACCGCGGTAACTCTTTCTTGCATCGAAAGGGGAATAAAGGACCGGTCGCGATCGGACGGGCGATAGTCGCGAATATGCATTTCCAGCATTCGCAAAAACTATCGATTCCGCCCGCGAGCGAGAGAGCACCGCCTTCGATATGAAACTATGCGCGGCACACTTGGACGAGACAGCATGCAAAATAGCGTGAGTGGAGGGAACACTTAAATTATGCGACCTGTCGGCAACAGTCTTTTAAGCGTTCGCTATGATAAATATTAAGTCTCTTTGAAAACAAGACAAAGTATTTTCACTTCCAGCACGGCCGCCATTGTGCCGGGAGAACGCGCTTTATAGAAAATATTTCTATAAACGTGCGCTGGAGAGAGACAGAGACAGAGAGAGAGAGAGAGAGAGAGAGAGAGAGAGAGAGAGAAGGAGAGAGCACGCGGCCGCCGGCGCAGGTAGAATTAATGTCGAGATTGTTCGAAACTCCGCGATTTTACTCCGCCAAGTGTTTTCTGCGGGATGTAACGCCGGGATGAAAGATCCCATTAGCGAAATCAAATTTTCCGCCACGTTGCAACGTGACGTTTTCCAGAGAATTTCACTCGTATGATCCACACGATGAACTCCTTGAGTCACATCGGAATCCATTTTTAATGAGAATTTAATCAAATCACAGCTATCTTTTTCACGACTTTGCGATATTTTATTTTTAATTATCTCAATATGTTCGGGTAAGCTAATTAAGATTTGGTTTCAGTGAGCTCTCAAGATCAGGCAACGTAAATCTTTCGTTGAATATTCGCAATTGAATATCGAGAAAATAATTTTGTTAGTATAGGTTTCGTGGCATAAAGCGTCTTGCTCTGCATCGTTTATCATTTAGATTACATTAATGTAGCCGAGCGCATATCTCCGAGCTAAAAATTAGTGTCCGAAACGTTAGATAATCTGGGTATTATGCGCAATATTCATTTCGAATAATAGATGATAATATTGATAATCGATCGAAGAAACACCGTACATCTATACGTTTTTGTGTGCTATCCTTTTTTACTTTACTTCCCTCGAGACAATGCTGAATGTACGTCAATTACACAAAAATTTACAACATATATGTCTAGCTATCAAACAAATAAAAATTATTGATTGCTATATATGTGTAATAATAGATGATTCTTCATATGATGCAACGCGAATATTGAATTGTGAAATTTATGTGGACAGATTGTAACAATTTCATATACAGAGATACAAATTTATATTTCCGATACGTTAATTGGAAAGTTGTGAACGTATATGATCACCTTATTTTTACCTTCTCACTTGGGACTGAAAATAAATGTAGTACGAAGCCATAGTTTGCACTTGTTAGCATCTCGGCGTCTATCGAAAGGGATGTAATCGGATATATGGTAATCTGACCTGGCATACAGGCTTCCTTTTTCTCTAACTTCTCGGTCTATCACACTTTTCACTGAACGTCTTCACTTGAGTCTATAGATATCAAATGAAAACGAAAGAGACGCAACTTACTCTCGTAAACCACTTAATTTGATTTTGTGTCATAATCGAGAAATGACCAAATATTTAATTGAAGAAGAATTTTTTTACTGAAAAGGAAGCAAAGAATTATATATATTTTTATATGGATGAATATTCATAGTCTTGGTTACTCAGCGGTGAACAACCATGTATCGTATCTTCGCTTGGATGCCTTAAATTCGTCTGCCCCATTCTTCAACCTCGATCACGGAAGAATTCGCATCCTGGCCGCATCTTTTGTCGTCCAAAAAGAAAATGCGTGGAAGACGCAGCCCGATATCCGATCGCCTGAGCGCGAATTCCCGTTCACCTCGCTTTTCCTTCCTGTGGCAATCGACCCTGTCATCGCTCGATAACCTCGATGCTCTCTATTTTTTTCTCTTACATCTGATCGGCCCGCTTAAATTGTATTTATTGCAAACAACCTTAAATAGCTCTAAAAAATGAAATTTATTTATAATTTTATAATTACTTCACGTTTTATATATATATTATTAAGTATTATTATCATTTATTTTTTATATGTTATCATTTTAGCATCGAAAAGTATTCAATTGTGCTTAACGAGAACATTCTTGCAACGTTTTCTATTTGTAGTTTATTTTGAAAGCAACGATCCGTTATTATTTTATGTTTTACGACGACAACCACGCGCAACGTTGTCAACGCGTATTTGCATGGAAACAGCATATTTACGATGCCAGCAAATGCGGAATCGGACAGAACTGTATCCCGATACATAGTCTTAGAGACCCAATTACACGTGTGACGATCAACACGGCCGCTGTAACAGCGCGATTACGGTGGAATATGGTACGTGCTGGGCCAAGATAGCAGACGCTCGTGAATCTATCGACAGGTCAGGCACGATGAATATCGGCATCCAATAATGGACCGGCGCCGCTGTTTGCCCCAAAGTGACAAAAGAAAGAAACCGAGTTTGTGTACGGAGCGTAATCCACTCGAAGCACTTGATCGAACGGACACTCCGGACTGATAATGAGAAAATTGCCATTAATCAAACAAACTGAAAGAGCGTCTTTCTTCTTTGTAAAATATGCGGTTGGTATGGCTAACGGGTTGCTCCGTATATAGTCCGTATTATAGTCCTCTTCGCGACATAGAGCACAGTTTTTCGAGCAATGTTTCGGTCGGCTCTCAATCGTATGTTATCACGTAAAGTTCGCAATTTTGCGGACGATGTCAGCATGCAAGCTGTGCTTTACAGAGAGTCATACGCAATTAACGTATAATTCACGATGCAGTTTTCCAATTTCACTTGCGAGAAAGTTGCACGGTGGTGCAACTCGCGTGAAAATGACGCTCGGAATCCGTACAATTTGCATCGTAATTTAGCGGCTGCGGTGGTACATTCATCATTTGGCCAGCTAAATCATTTGGTTACCGAAATAGCAATGGCTTGTATTTGGAGCGGTTAATGCGTATACAGGATATCTCTAAATTGTTGCCTCAGTTCTACTAAGGCAGCATATTCTTTGAGAAAAAGAATTACGCATGAATGATTTTTATTATGTCATTTTTGATAAACTTATTATTTACTGATCGTCAAGCGCCGTTTGTTCCGGTTCATAATGATAAAGTACAACTTTGTTGTTATTGTCGCGGTAGGATGCGTATTCTTAAAGCAGTACCTACTTTAGGCGAGAATGTATATAGATTACGTCGAAGCCGCGCGTGCATCGATAAATCGGACCGCGAAAACTATCGAGAGAATTTAATGAGCCATGCCGGCTTTACTACCCCGCGCAGCTTTATTACCACTCCGTAATTTAACGTGCATCGATTTCTTGTCGTTGCAAGGAACTAAGTACGATAATTCATTAAACTTAGCTGCTTCTTAGTAACAAGAGCGTGTCCGAATCCGTTATCGTTTTTCTTTCATTTGCCTTTAATCGGTACAAACATTACGAAGTCATTGTATTCCGTAGTTTCTTATTTCTCCTGAAATTTACAATTATCCTGATAATTACTATATTAATTATTCGGGCAATCACTGCAAACACTATCTTTGTAAATAATATATTTTCCATTGAGCTCGTATCATATAAAAAAATATCACGTTATTGCGCAAGATTTAAAAGTTAAATTTGGCAGAGTAACGTAGTTATCTATTTAGGACAAGTGGTTTGAGGATTACAGTCAACGTAAAATCTGATTAATTGTTATACATTCATACATTCAGTGGAAATTTGTTTTCCTATTCTTTTTATGCGGTATAAGCTGAAACGTATTTTGCATATATATAACTTTGCATTTTGGTTTTTTAATTCAAAAATAGTTTAATACGATATTATTTGTGATTCTTACATCTTATACGAGTATCATCTGCTTTATAAACATCGTATATCGCGATACACAAATTCGCGAAACGGTACTTACAATGTTGTTTCAGCCGACGCTTCAATTAAGACCCTTATTATCGCGGCGAAAATCTGGGCGGTAACTTGACGTACCAGCTTATGAGGGTTCTCAGTAAGCTTAACGTTGGCTGTATGATGAAGTGGGTGACCGGGAAACTTTCCGACTATATATGCGAGGCCCACACCCCGGCGATGTCCGAGTACAGCCGCATCGCGGCCGGCTCGCGAGACCTCGGAATAAATTGACCGACGTCGCCAATGGTGGTTGTTTATTTTCGAAATTAAATTGAATTGGCCCATAACTTGCCGGTCTATTAGCCCTGGGGACCAGGCTAGTTTGCTCGTAAATCTCTGGAGTATCGGACCGGTGGCACATACGCATACAGACTACCGCGCCGCACGTATGCGTGCGTGTGTGGATGCGCGTGTGCTCGCCGACGGCTGGGTGTCGCGGGGGGGCTGTGGGTATTCGATTCGTCCCCGACAATGCGTCCGGAAGCTCCCAGGAAATACATGGGCGTGGTGCCGAGATAAATGTACTCTCGCATTTGCATACTTCTCGCCCTCACAGTCCCCATATCCTCCCGGCGACGTTCGGCCCTCCGTTCAAGATTCTATTCGCACTTGTCTGCCTTCTCCCTCTTTCGCGTCGCTTCTTTGCTATCTTCCTATCTTCCTTCCGTCTCCCGTTTTCCAGTTCTTTCCGTTGGCTCATGTATCTATAGTCGATCATATAATCGGGAATCTGAATATCGGATAGACGCGTATACGCGACCGGAAGTGAGAACAACGACAACATCCGCGGACAAATGCGATGTCCAGAGTGTCATTTTTACGTTTTACGAAAGAGATCATTTATCGAAGCAAAAGCTGGTTCGCATCGAAAAAGCAGTTCCTCGTGAAATTCTGATTTTTTTGGAGTGTCGATCGTGTACATTTGAAGAATCGGTGTTAATAAAAATCGATCATACAAGGATGAAAGATGAGCGCGAGGATTTCTTCGAATAATGTCAATCATTGTATAAGAAAATTATAACGGAATATTCTGAAATAGTTCGACGAACTATCGAAGCAACTGTTAGGTCGCTGTAGGCAATGGAAAGTACCTCCTTCGCGAGACAAATACGAGAACCGAAGGTAAACCGCCACAGTATTCCCGCGGGATACTCCTTTCGGAATGCGGGTAGTGGGATGGATTTATTCATCCTGCTCGACTACTCGCTTGATTATCGGAACGAATCGAATAGTTTCTGTCGCTCTCGCGCGGACGTATTTGTCGAGAATATCCGTATTTCGAATAATTTATCGGAACTTCAAATAAATGTGCGCGTATCTATATATGTATCTATTTGCCCATTTATTCGAGTAACGTTTGAATCTAGTGCTGATGATTCGGAATATCACGTATTATTTAGTAATTCCAAAATGAATAACAACAAACAAATATAACATATCTGAAACACCTTAATTTATTATATAGAGAATCAAAATCGAATTCTCACAGTACGTCTATATTTGCGATGTTACGAAATGAATTTATTTATCAAATTTCCTTATTTATTCCTTATTTGTCTCCGGTTGTCAAGATCAGGTCGGTATTGTCAAAACATCCGATCTCTCTTGAAACTGTTTTGTATCAATAGGGATCGGTAGTATCGACCTATAAATATTTTGATTTGGTTAGATATCGAGATCGATGTCCCGAGATAAAATCGTTCGGGTGAAAATTTTCTGAATAAGAACACACATTCATATTATTGATACTGAATAAGGACGTTTGTCTTTTTGATACAAGTATAGATGTATTCGATTTTGAAAAAACAAATCGTACGTAGTAATTAATCGATCATACGAAAAACTAACAAATATTTTGTTTTCATTTATACAGTAATCTAAATAATAATTAAAAATTATTATTTTTCTTCTAATTGAAAAATTTAATTACAGATAATTGCTTCTCGGTTTATCATTAATTTTCGAATTTCGGAGATATGTTTCACGCGTCAGACAAATAAAGAATCATTTTAATAATAAAACATTAATCCGGATATATTGAGGAATATAAAAATGAATATGAAAAATTTTCAATTTGTGTTATCAATCTACAATATTTTGCCACCTATGCACAATTGTTATTAATCAATTAACAAGACTGGGAAATACTAGCTTCTAATTTATTCTCAGACGAAAGCAGAAAAGCGACAAACGATTGTTTATGGGAATCACTTTCTTCGAGAAGCGTTACAGAGTGGCAACGTTCTCATCCTCGAGCTCCATCGATAGAAGACTATCGAGGAACTCAGTGGTGGCACAGTGCCTCTACTCGAACTCGTAACTGCAGTCCGATTAAAGTGTTCTAGCACGTTTCGTACTTCATTCTTGTTCCAGCTTGCTTCTTACTCCGATTTTCTCTAACCCTTTTGTCGTTTTTTTTCCTTGTGTTTTTCCGCCTCACTCATCTCTCTCTCTCTTTCTCTCTTCCCTCTCCCTCTTTCTACGTCTTTTCATCGCAAGATATGTACCCCGCCTGTTTTTCCCAATATCGCATCTATTCGGCGAGTTCGACAATTGTTAAACTCGCTCCGGGCGGCTCTCGAAAAGTTTCGCACTAGGCGATGTATACGGTGTCGCATTCTTTGGCCTTAACGATCAAACTTATCCCGGGCAACGCTTCAACAACTATGCGGAAGACGACAAGAGAGCGCTAACGTTGGCGATTGGTGGCTTCTCGAACTGCTGTAACGGCGTTGTTCGCTCGAAGCAATCGACGAAGCGTTTTCCACCAGAATGTTTAATCTGTTGTATGGTTAAATAAAATATAATGAGGTTGTGAATGCTCTCGTTCAAATAGTAAAACTTCTCTTACCTTAAATCAAGGTTATAAAAATAGTACTTCTTAGATAATATTAGATATTTTCTGAAATATATGTATTATAAATAAATTTATATGACTACATTTTGATCTTGGAATTTATGATGCGAACACAAAAATACTACATTATATTTATTGTGTTATAGCAGTACGAGCTACTCACAAATGAGAATTAACGATGTAGTATTTATTAATTAAGAACACAAATTCTAAATTAAAATGATATCTTTATTACAGATTAGTACGTACATACCTACATATAAATCGCTTATTCATTTTAATAATTGAAGTAATGCTCATTAAAAATATTTAATTCAAAAACTTTAAAATTTTTTTAATAAGATAAGAATTACACACATACACAGATGTATGTAATTAGACATACTTAACTTTAAAATGTTTTCATAAACTTTCAATTTTCACTTTTAATAATTTTCCAAATACGATATATATTTCTAATTTTTGATAGTGTTACACTAATTATTTTAAATATATATTTTGAAATATTAAAATTTTCAGTTATGACTTATATATCGTATAAATATTACAAAATATTGAGTGATTCATTTTGCGTCTGATCATAGTTAAAACTCTGTTTTCGTAGCAAGAGTATTACACAACTATGTTTGCAACGTTACGCAACTTGTAGAAATAACAGCGATAAATGTAATACTATCTATAAAATGGATTCTTTACTTTTTATTCTTGTAACGTACAATAATATTTTTTTGAGATACGCAGTATAATTACGGATCTGTCATAAAATATGACTTGTAGTACTATGCTGCTCTCTGAATCGCCAGTTTAATACTTTTTATACTAATACAGAAGGAAATTTGACTGTACATGAACCTCGGGCGTAAGTTAGCTTCGTGATAAACGTTGCCGCTAGCTTGGAAAAATATATGGAAATGACAAAGTTATTCTGAGCGTACGGGTGCTTCTTTATTTGAAAGGCAGATCCGGACTTGCACGGACGAAAGAATAATTTCACCAATGTGCACGGGGCACTACCGCAATACCGCGCCTGTTTTGAGTGTCACGCATACGTATATAAGCGGGATCCAGTTTCAACCCGCTCCTTATTCACGTTGTTTCATTTTCGCGATATATATGTACTAAATCCGCTAACCGTATTCGGTTATTTTACCGAACTGCTTATTTTAAACAGTAAATTTAATAAAAGTTACACTCCTGGATATACAAAAATATAGAATATATAAGATATGTATGTGCGTATACATAGACAAAATAAAATTAAATTATTTTTCTTTTCTGTTTCAAACACACATTGATTCGTAAGATCAAATAATGTTTTCCTTTTTTGCTTACGTTATTGAAAATTGCTTAACTAAATCTGACAGTTGAAAAAGCAAATATATAAGTTATATAACTCAAATAATATAATATACAGCATAATAACATAAATAAAGAACTAATGATCGTGAACAATATTTTGTGACCTCGTAGTACAATGATATAATTTGAAATCACGACTCGCACTTTGTATGAATTTTTATGCGATTTGTTTATCGATGACGTAAAGGAATATAATTCTTTTCTTACATAAAAAGTTTCACATTTTTATTTAATAACAGAAAAAGTTTTGAATGCACATTCATTAAGCAAAAAATATTAATCTATTCGTGACAAACTAATCTGTTGGTTTGAAGGAAATTCGTGCGAAGTACCTGTTCGTGATTTTAAATTATGCCGCTATAGAAGTAGTATAATCTCACGAAATAATGTTAACAATCCATCCAGAATCGCTAAAGCTCTTTTATACTTATATTATATGTTCCTGACACATGATCACTTAAAGATATCTTGATGTATTCGCAATTGCTAATACTTATTGCTAAATCTATTGATATATATATATATTGAGATATATATATTTTTTTATATAATTATTTTATCAGTTAATTTAATTATTAATGATGATTTACAGTTAAAGCACGTGTTATGTAATTGAAAATGAATATAAAAAGATAATGTTATCAAACTATTATTAATATTGTTATAAAAATCGAGTTACAATAAAACTGAATTAGAAATACTATCGCTATATAACACAATATAGAAATCATAGAATATACTACAGAATAATTTTTTATATCTATTGTACATATATTATTATAATAATATTTATAGTTACTATTTAAATTTATTTAATCTATACTTTATAATTATTAATTAATAATTAATCTAGCATTATATATTATGAACTGTCTCATTACAAAAAATATTTTAAACAACCAAGATCTGTCAAATATAGCAACATATCAGCTAATATCTTGGACATTTCATCTCCGCCCTCTTGTTTTCTCTGTCTTGCCTGTTCGATGAACTTTCCACTTGTTAACCCTTCTATATCCTGTTCTATAGTATCGTCAGCATATCCCATTAATACTGGTGAGAAATAGGATGCAATAACAAAACCAAAAAGACAACCTCTCTTGTAATCGTCCAACAAAGCGTCATACGAATATTTCTCGATGTCCGTAATGCCAGCATCTAACAGATAATTTTTCAGTGCGTCATGGTAGGCTCGTATAATCTCAAAGAACTTATCTTTCATTATTTCATTTGAGCAAGCGAGACAGAGATACGTAGAAAGATCGACGACGGGAGTCGAGTATCTCAAAAGCGCGAAGTCAATCAGCATCGCTCGGTACTGCCCATCGTTTTCTGTCTTGAAGAGAGCATTGCTCAATGTTAAATCACCGTGACACAGTGTGGACAATGGCTCTCGCGGCTCCACCGTCTTTATCATCACTTCGTCAAACGCTTTCGAGAGCAAGGCTTCTGTTTTATCGCAGAAGGCTGTGTCGTAACCCTGATTGCGAAGATATTCCACTGCTCGCGTTGCGATCAAGTTAATAAAATCTATGAAACTGTTTTCTTTCGTTCTGTTATATCTAGTTTCTTTAATCTGTTCTACGATAGCGAAAAATTTTTCCTGCTGCAATTCCTTCATCACATACCCTTTGCCATGGAATCGTCCGATCTCGCGCATCACTGCCAATGTGTATTCTAAAGGAGCACTGTGCTTATATGGACAAGAATAATATCCTCGTTCATTGACGTTTTCCAGAGCGATCACGGAATCGATGGGCGGTCGTTCATCCAAGTAGAAGCATTTCGGAAAGTTCTCATTAGATTGGGCATACATCCGGTAGAATAATAGTTCGTTATGAAATTGAAAGTCGCTGCGGATTATCTCTCTCAAGATTTCTATCCGTATGGGTCTCTTTAGTACTATAGAAAATTCTTCACTTTGATTCTTTGTCCTATTCTTAAACTTCACGCGTATATAATCAATGGTAGACATAAAAACGTCGCTTTGTTTGGTTATCTCGTATTGAGCTTCGTCGGCATTCTGCCCGAGATTCTCCAAAATTTTCGATATTACCTCTTTATTCTGTTTCTTCAAGTTTTCAGTGTCGGACATTTTACTAGCGGTACGTGTAAATCGTTACGTTCGAAGAATAGTTTTGCAGATACAAGACACTGCACACACGAGCTCGAATTATACTGTGACTGCCATTCTGAAAGTCACTCTGACTAATCTCTAGAGACTATAAGTGGGCTGATGTAACCTTGTGAAGAGTGCAAGTATGATGTCAAAAGTGGGAGTCACCTATTAACGAAGTATGATATTGCAGCAGTCACGTATCAAAGCGAGGAAACACAGAGTGCATGTAATATTGATTCATAACCGTATCTGGAAGATTAATAATTACAATTTGTCGATTGAAATTATTGTATTATATATATAGAGGATGAGCGCATATATATATAAAGATTAAAAAATGTAATATGTTACGAAATAATCTTCAAAATAATGCTAAAAAATAATATTAGAAATAATACTAAAAATATGAAATTAGACAATTGGACGGTATATAAAATTTTGAGAGATACATCGATTTTATTTTATTATTACAATATCTTCGCAAAATTCAGTAAAATTCAGCAAAATTGCTGATTACGTTATTGTAGTATTATTACTATTATGCTCAGCAATTAATTTCTGAAATATATTTTACAATAAATTGCGTTAAAAAATATATTAAAACAAAGCATGTAATAAAACGCAATCAGATTATTATCTAATTTGAAAGAACTTTATTTCTACGTGACAGCACATCAGATAAAGTAGTTGATGTATCATTATCTAACAGCTTATCTCTATTCTATTTTTAAGTGAGTTCAGGAAATGATAAAATACTTTAAAATAAGAGACGAATGTCTTTTTATGCGCTTCACTCCGGAGGATTAAACGGTTCATCTCCGTCTCTCTTCTTTGGCGTTCGAATAGGTGTAAAAAAAAACGAGGTCACGAAAGATGCTTTCGCGAACAATACGCGGCCACTCGAAGGAAGCTGGAAGAAAGTAGATGAAATACGGAATCGTGCGAAGAGTAACGAATGACTGTGGAAACTGAATGACTCAATGTAAAAGAACGAAACCTTTTGTTGGTTCGTAACATGAGATTAACGAAGAATGTAATGGAAGCGTGACAATTTTAGCGAATGTTTGATGCTTTATAAAACCTTTGTAATATTAGCAATTAAAAAGTTAGCATTTAAAAAGTTACTGCTATCTAAAAGTTTTGAGAACTTGATTCTCTTGTTTTGACATATTTATATAGCTGGAGTCTTTACAAATATTTCGTATTTTGCTTGTTGAAAAGATTTTATTTAAATTACATTACATATAAACATATATACGCGAAATAATGTATTTTAATATTTTGACAGACTGTTATTTTTGATGGTATATATCATTACGGACGATGATACATAAGTGTTGAAACAGTATTCTACGATTAATTAAAATTTAATAATAAAATTTAATTAATAACGCAATTAAATGACATAAAACAAAATTTTTATTTTTTTAAGTTCTATTTATCTTATCTTTTTAAGATTGGGTAATTTTTCTTCACAGAAAGATTGTTGCATGATTTTTAATAAATTAGCAACATTTTTAATATCTCATAACTTATTTATTAAGTAAACATATCAACTTATCTATTAATAATAATATATTTTTATTTGTTTACAATTTATAATTATATTTCATAATTATTGATTAATAATGATCTATGCATATCTACGTGTCTCGGAATAATACCGCATTGTTATTAAAAATAGTTCAAACAACCAAGATCCTTCAAATGCAATAGCGTGTTGGCTAATATCTTGGATATTTCGTCTCCGCCATAGTGCCTCAACAACTTCCCTCTCTCTTCATACTCCATGGTTGCCATGGTTTGTCGAGATTCTACATCGCACCCCCTTAACATCGATAAAAAGAAAGATGTGATGACGAAACCGAAGAGAGCACCTCTTCTAAAATCATCCAACAAAGCTTCGTACGAATATTTCTCGATGTCCGAAATGCCAGCATCTAACAGATAATTTTTCAGTGCATCGTGATAGACTCGCATTATCCCGAAGAATTTATCTCCCTTCAGTTCATTCGGGCAGCACAAACAAAGATATGTGGATAGATCGACGACGGGAGTTGAGTATGTGCAAAGTGCGAAGTCGATCAGTATTGCGTCGTGTCTGCCATTTTCCGTTTTGAAGAGAACATTGCTCAATGTGAAGTCGCCGTGACATAACGTGGACAAAGGTTCTAGCGGTTTAATCGTCTTCATCATCACTTCGTCGAACGCGTTCGAGAGTAGAGCTTCCATTTTATCGCAAAAGGTTACATCGTGACCATGATTGCGAAGATATTCCACCGCTCGCGGTGCAATTATATTAATGAAAATGTCGTATCCATATGTTGTGTCGCATCTAGTTTTTCGAATTCGTTTCACAATATCGAAGAATTTTTCACGCTGCAGCTCCTTCATGACATATCCTTTACCGTGGAATTGTCCCATCTCACGAAATGCCGCCAATGTATATTCCAGAGGAGGGTCATACCTGTATGGACAAGGACAGTATCCTCGTTTATTGACGTTCTCCAAGGCGATCATCATATCGATAGACGATTGTTCGTTGGCGTAGAAGCATTTTGCAAAATTTTCACCAGGCTGAACGTACATTTGGTAAAACAAGATCTCATTATGAAACTGAAAATCGATTTCATGCAGCAGTCTAATGTTTTCCAACTGCGTCGGTCTTTTCAGTATTATAGAAAGTTCCTCGTTGTGGCCGTTCTTATTCTTAAACTTTACATTTATATAATAATGAATAGACATAACGTAATCGGTGAGTCCGCAAAATTCATATCGAGTTTCATCAACGTTTGATCCGAGATTTTCAATAATTGTCGATGTTACCTTTTTTATCCATTTATCTTCAACATGCGACATTTTATTGCTGAGATGTGAGAACTGTTTTGGACTTTAAATGAAGAACTTTAAATGCGAGAACGAGGAAATGTTTGAGCGAACTGATTATTTCGAGCGAGAAATGATACTGCGGCTTTGATATTTGATTGTTTAACCAGTTACGTCTTGTGTACATGAGGAGGATTCAGACGATACCAAGAGTAGGGAGATATAATATTTTTATTTGTATGTATTTTAGAAACTGTTATATCTTTACTATATTTTTAAGTTAAATTTTTCTGAATAGAACATATTGATATTTAATATTAAGTTATAAATGTAATTAGTTTAATATTATGAATATAATATGATTATATCTAATGTTAAATATCGTATTGTCTCTTAATTTACTTTACAAAAAAATTGTATAACTATTTATTAGAATATACATAATAATTTTTAAAATTATTACATTTTTAATTATATATTTAATTATGTAGGGCGCACGCAATACAGATATAATGAGTAGCGGTGACTGATTACGATGAACAGTAATAGATAGATAGAGATGGCACGTCATATAGGGAGGGAGGGGAGAGAGAGAGAGAGAGAGAGAGAGAGAGAGAAGAGAGAAAGAGATTCAACACATATTTGTGTTTGTTATTACTCAAGATATCGCTTTGGAAGTTTTTATCGCAAAGATAAACGATGAGTGTAAAATTATAGAAAGCATAACCGGAATCATTTATTGTAAATATATAGTTCAAAATATGATAACATGATGTTAAAATATTAATATCTTCATTTACAACATTGGACATTTTTTTAATTTTGTGTAATTATTTTTATATAAATATTCTATAATTATTACAATTTATTGATATTGATAAACGTACTGTATTGTGTGTATCACGTAGATGTATACATAAATATCCATACGCGATATATAAATTTATAAATAATGTTTTAAGAAACCAAGGTCCCTCAAATGTAGCAATATGTCCGCTAGTATCTTGGATATTTTATCTCCGCCAAGCTGCTTGTTAAGCTTATAACATTCTAATGGACCCATGTTTGTCATTTGTGGTCCATCTATAGTGAAAAACCCCATCAATTTTGGTAAGAAAAACGATACAATAAGGAAACCAAAGAGACTACCTCTTTTGTAATCATCGAGCAAAGCATCGTACGAATATTTCTCGACATTCCAAACACCAGCCTCTAACAAATACTCTTTCAACGCGTCATAATAAACTCCCATTATATCGAAGAACTTGTCTTTTGTCACTTCATTAAAGCAACATAGACAAAAATACGTGGAAAGATCGACGACAGGAGTCGAGTATCTACAAAGCGCGAAGTCGATCAGCATCGCACGTTGTTTCCCATTGTCTTCCATTTTGAAGAGAATGTTATTCAATGTAAAATCGCCGTGACACAATGTGGACAAAGGTTCTAGCGGTTTAATCGTCTTCATCATCACTTCGTCGAACGCGTTCGAGAGTAGAGCTTCCATTTTGTCGCAAAAAACCGCGTCATGGTCGTGCCTGCGAAGATATTCTACTGCTCGCATTGCCTGAGAATTAACAAAAATCTTAAAGTCGTCGTTTGTCCCGTACCTAGAATCTTGTAGCTGCTTCACAATATCGAAGAACTTTTCCTTCTGTAACTCCTTCATGACGTATCCTTTGCCGTGGAATCGTCCTATCTCGCGCATCGCTGCCAATGTGTACTCCAAAGGAACGTCGTACTTGTATGGATAAGGATAGTATCCTAATTTACTGACGTTCTCCAAAGCAATTACTGAATCGGTAGGTGGTTTCTCGTCAACGTAGAAACATCTCGGAAAGTTCTCCTCCGGTCGGGCATATGTCCGATAAAATAAAATTTCATTATGAAATTGTACGTCGCTGCCGGACATCCGTCTCCAGTCTTCTGCCTGCATAGGTCTTTTCAGTATCATAGAACGTTCCTCATTCTGGCTCGTCATTCTATTTTTAAATTTTACACACGTATTATACATAGAGGACATATAAATGTCAGTACGCTCGGTTATCTCGTATCGTACTTCATCGATGTTTGAACCGAAATTTTCGATGATTTTTGACATCACCTTTTTGCTCCATCTCTGGAAATTTTCGTCAATGGACATTTTTAGTTGTGTGATGTGCAATTCGTTGCATATTCTGTTGAATATGTCTGTTTAGTGCGAGTGACACTCACTGAATTGACTTAATCGCAGTCTAAATAACACTGACTGTCTAGCGACCTTAACAGTCTAAATAGCACTGACTATCTAGCGACCTTAACATAAATAAAAAGAGTTTAATCTCTTAAGAATCCTGCCTAATCACCGCGGCCATATTGAAATCATGATGTGATAAGCGAAAAACAGCGAGAAATGACACATAAAAGTTTCTTGTGTGCCATTTTTAAATAAAAAGAATTTGGATAAAATTAATAAATGGGATCGCTTTAGAAAACGAGCCTAATACGACAAATAAGCCTCTAATTTCTACCGCGATATAGTATCATCACCGTCAACGCGGAGTTCGTGGCTGACTAGGCAAGAGCCTTAAGTTAATTTTATCTTGTGACGCAAGATATATTCAACTAAGTGTTACTATATATAAGTACATTATAAATTAAATATATAGTTAAGTATATATATATATATATATATATATAATTATCGCAATCATATGAAATATCGTGTGTGTGTGTGTGTGTGTGTGTTATCTTACAAAGTTTTATATTAGAAAACTACTTGTTGTACTTATAATGATTGAAGACTTATAATTAATATATAATTATCTATATATTGCATCTGATAGAATTTTAACAAAATGTAATAAGCATTAAAAAAATTAATAATAATACACTTAATAAAATGCAACGCAAAAGCTAATTAATAATTATTATATTTAATAGACAGAAACCGAATTTACTTTTCATCGTACGGTACTGACCTATCTCGATGAGAAGTCTACTGGGGAATTATATAACTAAGCGAAGTCCGTTTACCTTGAATGATGTTATACCCTACACAAAAAACGCGTCTATATGTGTGTATAATCATGTAATTTACGCATTACATACATAGACTAACCGGTAATGTAAATTTTTCACACAATATAAATACGTAATTACACATTTCACTTAATATTATCATATGTAAATTTCAATAACAAACTTACAAAGAAAAGCTAAGAAACTAGGAAGATAATTTAATTAATTTATTTATTTAATTAATAGTAGTCGTAATTTATAGTAGTCGAAATTTGGACCTTGTTAAATAAATCAGTGAGGATGACTCTTTGCGCAACGAAACATAACGTGTTTTAATTGCTGCTTACAAGCACTTAACTTAAATCGTAAATCAAAAAACGGAAAAGATATTTTGGACTGCGGACCAACGGAACAAATTGAGTTCTACGCCTGGAAAAGTTGACGTTTTTCCAGTCCGGTAAAGTGCATCCCAAGAGCACCGATGGTGCTGCTGTCGAATAGAAATAGCATTTACATTCTCCACTTAAAAGCGGATATTCCGTGCTGTTTCTTTCGAGAGAAAAATTTAAAAAGTAATCGCGGTTGACAGTTTCAAGTAATTGCTTGAATGGAAGCTAAATATCTAAAGTTTATATTATCATTTCATAAACGTCAACTATAACGAGATTAGTGAGAAATTTCAAAATTCAAGTTATCTCTTATATTCAACTATTTACTGTATTGATAAGACAAATAACAGAAAGAGACAAGAAAAAAAACAGCTAAGTTAGCGATATAAAATTTTAAATACTGAATATTGCAAGAGATGAGACAAAAATGTACATAATTGTACCTTCACGATTGTACAACGGCGATATAAGACTTTTGAATCTACACACAATTTTGTGAAGCATATCAAAATTTTTTCTTAATAATGCATTTTTAGTTGGAAATTTATTTTGCAATGCGATAAAAGCGCATTAAAGTCCAAAAACGTCTATGCTTCCGTTCCACGTTGCGAAAGTACAAGGTCCACTCTGAACTAGTAACTAGTCTGCTTGCCTCTCCTCGTCTCCTTTACTTCTCCCAGCGTGAGTTAGGT
Organism: Wasmannia auropunctata; assembly: GCF_000956235.1. Classification (NCBI taxonomy): domain Eukaryota; kingdom Metazoa; phylum Arthropoda; class Insecta; order Hymenoptera; family Formicidae; genus Wasmannia; species Wasmannia auropunctata. The sequence continues at coordinate 1,422,994 of NW_012028382.1, read as the reverse complement.
AGGTTTTGGGTCGGATGACGGAAAAACGTCTCCCGCGATTTTTCCAGGTAAAAGGATTTTGCATAATCACTGGTGATGTTATATTTAAGTGGCTTGCTCGGTAAACGGTGAGGAGAGGCAACTCGAGTGCTATCTAAATAGTGTATTGCGCGACAGTTTTAACGAGAAAAGAACTTCGGACTAGTGAAAACTTCCGACGTTACGCGACATGTTGTTCAATTTTAATATCAGGGTACACATTATCTGTCATTAATCTATTTTCATCGAGAAGCTCATCCGTATTTTGTAGCTAATAAATACTATAGCAGATTTTCAAATAATATTTTATGCTCCCTATATTTTTTCTTCCGTTAAACATTAATATTAATTTTTTTATTTCTTATAGCATGATACATCTTCTGAAGTAAATCTTCTGAAGGACGTGACTTGTAGTTATTTATCAGGTGTTGTTTATACTGGCTGTAAATCATTTACCAGAGTATCATTATACTGATCTTGTACTTGTTGAAATACTCCAAATTAAACAAATCCAACTCCAATTTAATGGTACAAATATAGAGAGACTTGTGCCATAAACCAAAATTTTATTATAAAATTATCTTATCTGTACGCGATTGTACTGACGCGGTCACAGTGGAATAATAACTTTTTTTATCAAAGAAGACAATAAAAGCGTCGTGCGCATTCCTTCTACGTCTGACTAAACGATGATGATTCGTTCTACGATATTTCTTGGCTGCGATATTCAGAAAAGCCCATCGTCTCTCGGCGGAATACATAATTACGGGGAGCTGGTTGAGAAGCGAGAAAGAGGAAGAGAGACGCCGCTCGACGTGATATTGCCGCGTTCTTTTCCCGGGGCGCACAATTCCCTGTCGAAAATTCCGCAAAACATAACAATGACTGGCGTTAAGGAGAGGACTGCCGGCTACGCGGGACGAATCGAGTCAGATTAAATTTCCATTGCAAATTTCATTCAACGGACTGCTTCATACCTTGCACTCTCTACTCGCACTCTCCTTCTCTTTCTTTCTTTCTTTATTCGGTGCTCTCTCGCTCCCAACGACATGACGACGACTCAGCACAGCGTCGTCCCTCGACAAGATGAACGAGGCGACTAGTATTTACGCGAGGAACGATGAAGCGTTTGCGGGATAAGCGTCGAGTCGTTGGTGTACATCTAAGCGTCGTTATCCGTTTTCTTTGTCGAAGACTATTATATACATTCTGCACAAGGCTGTCACGACCCACTCGAAGTAAATGACAGTCCCGAAGCTGCATTCCGTAATCAATGTTAGCAACCATAATCGAGATAATTGAGATATTCTACGGTAGACGCGAGGCTAAGGACAATTGTAGCTCCGAAGGCACCTTTTTTAAGGTTTCCTAAGCATTACACGTCGTGGATATCTAACACCGCGTCGAACTTCTTGGGTGTTCTTGCCGAAATGACTCCTGGTGACGACGAACGATAATGAGAGCTTTTTGCATCTAATACGCGACTAAGTACTCGTTAGACTAATGAGCTCTCAAAAATACGCGCTTTCTTGCGTTATCCCGAGTAGTCGGGCTATTGAATGAAGACTTAATGACGCGTTCACAGGTGGTCTTTGTTTCACTTTGGACGCGGTCTGTCGCCAGCATCATTGTCGTTCTCAACTGTCTTCAACAACAGCAAAAATTATTTCAAAGCCAGTCGCATCGTACAGGAGGATGGGATATATAAGAAAATAAATTAAATAAGTACATAAATTTCTTTTCCCATTTGTCACTTGTATAAAATATGTTCTCTATGGAATATGGCTATTATTATTTCTTGATATACTAATATTTTTTTCTCAACCCACCGCGTATCGCGTAAACTGCTGAGGGATGTTTTGTCACGTTCTTAGCGACAATTCTCAAGACAATGGCGGATCGCGTTACAATTTGTTGCAACATTCTTTCATGTCAAAGATGTTTTTCATTACGCTCATCGGAAATTCATCTCGTCGACTCGCGCAGAAAGGACACCGAACAGAACCGGCGAATTTCGCGTGTTCGTCCTGTTTCGTGCAAAGCAAAAACAAATTGCAGCCAATCGGCGCTCGCGCGTATCTCGAAAGTGAAAATTAATCCGATCGGCCGTGCGGGAAATCAATTCCATAATAAATCTCCCCCGGGCGGATCGTAAATAATATCCGCGCCGTGCACCGCGAGATAGCGCGTTGGCGCAACGGCGCGACAAAGAAATATGACACCCCACGGTCAAGCTTATTTATCGGCGAGACCCGTCCCGAACGGCACGGCTCCAACCGAGAACTCCTATACCTCTGCACCGAGAAAACTCCAGCTAGGACATTTTACACACCCGCTGTATCCATCGAAAATTCTTGCCCGCTGCGCACGAGAGTTTGCACTACGTCGCGCGGGGCAATCATAAACCTTTCGAGTTGATTCTCTTGCGACACACTTCGAACGGTTTTGGCTGGACACTCTATGTATTCCCTATCGATCACACTATTTTATCCGGAAAAGAGAAAGAATGATGTATAGTATATGTTTACAGAGGTAAACGCTACCGTCTTTTTAATATAGTTGTGCAATTACTGCGGGCCTTATTGAAGATGTCTATATAAATATACTTGAATCAAAGGAAATTTTTTTTATTAATAATCATTAGATTTTTAGAAATTTTTTCGTGATATAAAAAGTATCGTTGCCAACGAAATTAATGCCTAAATAATTGCAACAACATGTTACATAAGCTTACACTATTATTTCGCAGGCATTATAAATCTTTACAGCGCGTTGCATTAATTATTTCGATCAGCAAAATTAATGCAGATTATTAACGTAATTGATTTTAATATAATAAAAGCGGTCGGTTACATTAATACATGTGTACGAGGGATTGGTGCAGTATCTCGTTGCACGTTATTTATTACATCACTCTATTTCTCCCTGTAATTCCCGCAACGTTTGGTTTAAAGCAACAGCCATTCCCAGCGACATTTATTTTCCATTAAGACGTATCTATGTACTTGCAAACAATATAAAATCGTTTGTTACTGGTACAGAAATCGGTATGTCGACCGTAACACATTAACTATCGAGCTTATATCTCGCTATCGTGGCAAATCTTACTCCCCGGCAATTATTTCCCTCCTGCGGCGAATTCTTGGCGGAGGCCACATGCTCGTGTCGGACGTACTTACACGTGCGATTTCTTGCAATCAATTGGCAAAGCTTCAACATGATCCGTAATCTCGGACTCGACCAATAATGGGTAAACTTCCTCGGTGCGCGCCTACGTAACTCGGACGAGGCGTATTAGGTATAGCCATCGGAATTGCATCGCGGCGAGGACCGCTAATGCCGGGGCCAATTTACTTGGAGGAAGGAGAGAAGGAAAATTTAGAATAGATTCGAACCTTCATGTACAAGCCTTCCCGCCGCGCCGTCTCTCTACACCAATATCGAGTCGACTCAAAGTTTCTTACTTGCAAGCTGCGTTCGAAGTTATTTCCATTTTCCGCTCATTTAGAAATTAGCTTTAGTAACTTGATAATACTACTTGTATAAACCAATAAGCTTTCGAAGCGAAAAATCAATCGTACAAAATTCAACTGGTAATATTGCACAATTTATAATAGCAGTAATATAATTGCACTCGCGAGTCGTTGGAACATTTTTGCGCGAGTTTTGCGAGACTCAAAATACACTGCGTGCTTGAAGTAAAAATCGAAAGGACGGGAATGTAGTCGCCGGTCTATCTACCAGGCGTTTAAGCAAAAGTTGTGAATCTGAATTTTAAAACAGGAGAGAGAGACGGCGTTGTCTGCTTGCGACCTCGCCCGAGCACGGATAGATTTCGGAGTAGATTGAAAGATAACTTTACGGCTCTCTATTTCTCCTCTTCTTGCCTACCCTTTACTGGCGCTACATCTCGTCCCCGATGCGCCGCGTCTCTTGCCCTATCCCGGGGTTGTGTCTCCTTATCCTGTCCGACTTTCCATCGCCGCAGATATTTTACGAGGTGGCTTCGACTTCGCGGACCGTAAAATCTCGAAATTTAAGAGAGGATCTAGCCGCAAGGACGCGACCCACTGCACCGAGGGCCTCGCGTGTCTACACATACGTCCTTCGCGAAACATCGCGAAAGGCAAAAGCATACCGCTGCCGCGCCTCTTGATTCGAAGTCACGAAGGATCATTCTGGTAACGTCGAATCAAAACGAAGCGCGTCTCGACCTCGATTCCGGCGTGTAATTCGAAATGCGCCGGGGAATCGCTGATGCGCGCATTCCGCGGCTCGTCAGCCATAACTCGATATTATCCGAAGCCACGGGATTTAATGGACCATCGAGTGAGATAAACGCGCTACAAGTATCGCGATTAAACCTGCTATTGCTATCTAAACGGCGCGTTACCGTGTCCACTGAGCGCGAAGAGGAAACGCTCGGAATTTACGCTCGTTCTCGCGAGTTGACGCGATAAATTTTCATTTTTGTCGACGACGCGATACAGATGGAAACCGTATAGACTAGGAACAAAGGCCAGAAACAAGAGTGAACGATAGCGCGATTTCAAATACGTCGCGTCGGATCATTACATTTTCTCGCTTCTAACGTAGTTCTCCTCCCCGCCCTTTTTTATTATTTGATTCATCCATTTTGTGTGTGAATATTAACCTGCTAACTTCATCTAGAAAAAAGATTTATTTTTGCGGATGAAAATGTATTAATTATAAGTTATTTAATTAAGTCGCAGTTTGAAATTCATGTTATATAAAAAAATTAGGTGGTACCCTTATTAAATGATAGGCTATATCACATCTTTTTAAATTGAGTTTGCATCTCTTCTAAATTAAGTTAAAAGCAAAATGTTGGTCACGGGCGTATGAACGGAAGGAAAGGAAATTGAGGAAATGGAGCAGATTGTAAGGTCTTGGAAAGGTGGTCAATGGCGTTGACTCATAATTAAATTAGCTTGAGCCCATTGTACGAGCATGGCCGGCTCTTGTAACCCGTTCGTTCCAAACTTCGCCAATTCTAGCGGCCTTTCGTGAGAGCTCGAATTTCTTGTCGCCAAATAAAACAGACCCGTCGAAATTGCTCGTAGCCTTTCGCTAAATTTAATAAAGAAACTTGTCGCGACTCGCTACGAACAAAGTTTTGTCCGTTACATACGCCGCAATCACGATGAAGCGTATTTGTTTCATATACCTTAAATACATAAAAGATAATACATATTATACATAATGTCATTTATAATATTATACATTACAAGAACAAGAAGTTCATTACTATTACAATTTTTAGATCAGCATGGAAGTAGCAATTGAAAATTAATATTAAATTGTATAAATTAATAGAGGGCTTCGAGAGTAAAATTTCACTAGTAATTAAAAATGATATCTCGTTATTATGAGAGATAGATATAACGTAAGACTTTGAAAACTCGTTGCTGTTTTATCATTATTATGACAGTTTTGACTAAACAATAGGAAAGAAAACACAAATTTAAACTCGAGGTACTTTTCGCTCATATTTGATATTTCTACCGTTTTCTTAACCGGCTTCGATATGTATAATTGATTATCGCTTCTGGAAAGTTTTGTTCCCCGTTCGTTTTGTGTCTTCGTTCAATGCCAGAGCGACAGGATTTTCGCGTGAATATTATCTAACGACGGGGCTGATTGCGCAGAGAAGCGCGAAGGGATCGGGGACTGAAGGAAAACGGATTAGCGTTGAGTAACGCCGTGGAGAATTCGCGATACGAAAGTCGCGGATAAAGTTCTCCAGCCACCCGAGGGGATAACTGGCGACGTTCGGAAGCGCCTAAAGTGTCGTCTGCTAAGAGAAAACGGGCCGGATTATGCGCGTCGGCTGCGCCGCGCCGAGATTCAATATTTGCCGCATCAGCCGCGAGCGCGTCTCCTCGCGTAATCACGGCCTAATCAAGAGCGACGAAATTCGATTATATACTCGCCGAGTTCCTGGCAATAGAGCGTAACTAGCGTATGATAGCGAGGCCCGGTGGAAACGAGCCAGGTCGAGCCGGTCGACGGTAGCAGTTGGCCTGTCGGGATCATAGTAGCGACACAGCCAGCCAATTATATCCGTGCTCTCGATCACGTCAGCTGAGATGAATAAACTGCGCTCGCACAAAAGCGTAATAATTCATATAGCGTTAGCTACTTTTCGAACGCCTCGGTTCGTTTAAAGCCTGTTTGAACGAGTTTGACAAATTTGGAACGGCGATGGGAAACGACCGGGTTCATCCTGCGCACGCATGGGCGAGCAAGGTAATTGCAAATTACGTTTTTAATTCCGACAAATTCTACCTCGTCTATCTCCAACATAGAATATTCACGTTGCGCGAATCATTGTGATTAATTTGTTTCTGCGTGGACACTCGTGAATGTGGTTTGTCGAAATAAGCAAGTTCTTAAACTTGCGAAAATTAGATGATATTTTCTTGAGAAAATTATTTCCTTGTCATCGATTCAACGCGGAAGTTGCTGAACCGATAAACAATTCTCGTAACTCCCCGGGGTGTCCGCGACGATGATACTTTGCTTCGAGAAGTTTATTGCCAGCTTACTTACAGTTCAAAACACTTAACTCGATTTATCTCAGATAAGTATAAATATTTGCGCCATTAATCGATCGATTTTCTCTGCACTCTTTTTTTTTATTTTCTGTCTCATATTAATACATTTGCAAACATTTGCTAGCATTTGATTAAATAAGTGATATAGGAATAAGTGATGTAGTCAAAATATAAGCTTGATGTAACTTTCTCTTGAATTATTTCGTACATCTACATGACGTAAAATTTTATATATTTTCCTATTTATAAACTGTAATAAGATAATGATATTTTATGTTAGACAAAATTTTTCCAAACAGTGTTCTTCGAAGCGACGAAAATATACTTGCATTGCTGTTCTATTCAACAACTCATTTATTATCGATACATTTAGCAAAGTTTAATCGAATAAGGCAAGTCAGCTTCTGTCAGAAGAAGTGCATTACACGATGCACGTGCCATTTTCCTTTGTCCGTTGTGCGCTATTATCGTGACGTTACAATGAAAACATCTTTACGGTACAAATGATGACAAGGAGATTTTCTTATTTTCTGTTTCTGATAGAGAGAGAGAGAGAGAGAGAGAGAAGGGGGGGCGGGAGCGTAAAGAGGGGAAAACAGGAAAGCTGAATCGTTGATGCGGTAGGTTACCTATGTCAAGCAGTAAAAAGCAATACAGTTAATGACCTCGCTACTTGTGTAACAACAAGCTAGCGCACTCGTTACATTCCGCCAATTATGATTTCAGCTTTCTTTTCGCAATTTGTCATGTAATTTGCACATCCAAGACCATAAGTGGATTGTTCCCTTTATGTCAGTCAAATTTTATTTATCAACGGCTGCGCGCGTTTAATTAAAATCTCGGATCCCCCGGCCTTTTTCATTAACTACTTGCGTATTTGCGCATTCCCGCACTCTTGCTCTTTAATGAGAAACCATTACGCATTGCAAACCCCGCTTTCTAACGAGCATAATTAATAGTTTAGCATAATATGGTAACTACTCATGCAAGCAATGGTAATATTGCTATTATTGTTATAATTATTGCTGTTATTATTATTATCATAATTATATTCTATGATGTATATAGTGTTTTTATTGCATATTGCAAACGAATAAACATTATATATATTTGCTTTCATTATAACATCTGTTATTCATTATTTCATTTTAATATTTTCCCCTGCCATTAGGTATAGGTATAACTTTTTCAGAAAGAATTTGTTTTGAATTCGTTAAGAAAGGTATTTCACTTCAGATAATAAAATACGTTTTCATAAAATCTATAATTTTGTGAAAAAAAATTGACTATGCATTCTGATTTTCATTCGCTACGAAAGTAATTTTTTTAAATTTTCAACTTTTGAACTTTTTCTCCGTTTATCAGAGAACATGCAACATTGTTTTCTGAATGATACTGCACGACGACTGCAGTCGGTATCGTGTGCAAGGAGATTCGCTTCTTACGTTTCGCTTCTCGATATCCAGCATGCAAGAACAATCGCAGGAACAAAGAATAGTGCTTTAAGATACGTCGCCGCGAACGAATGTCCTCTCCCGTTCAGCATTGAAATTGCCGCATTTACACAACGTTTCTTTCGGTTTCTCGTGTTTCAGAAGTGCACTGCCACAACATGCCATACGGCGGCAGCAGCAAGAACGGCGACACATACAACCAGAACGTTCTGGAAGAGGCCACACGATCGGGGCCGTATTTCGACAAATCGGCCTCGAAAAACGTGACCGCCCTGCTGGGAAAGACCACGTACCTCAACTGCCGTGTCAAAAATTTGGGGAACAAAACGGTGAGTGAGACGAACGCATATATTCGCCAAGGAGAGAATCCGTATTATTCGTCGGAATCTCTTTTATTTATTTATATTAAGAGCGTTTTGATACAATTTTCTTAGATTATGTATAAATTAACGTTATAATAACAATAATAATATAGCATTACAATAGCGTAATATTATACTCATAAGATATAAGCTCTAAAATGATGCGTTAATTCAGAGAGAAATTTTAGGGAACGAGTGATGAAATATTATAGATATTGGATCCAGAGAAAGCAATCTTACTTTTTATGAAATATTCAATTTCTAAAATACAATAAATTTTTGTTATTATTTGAAAATCGCAATCTTATTACATTATAATTAATAGCTTTCCCGAGAAAAGAAATTTTTATATTAAAAAAATACGTTAAGAAATTCTGGAAAGATAACAGAAATACCAAATTAAATAGCTATGGAATCCGGTTTGCGCTTTTGTCGCGTAAGTCAAAAGTAGCGAACAAAGCCAATTCGACATTACGAATCGGAAAATTAAATCCGGCTAGTTACGGGCGTATAGTTAAATCCAGCGATGCGGGATGTTGGATATAGGGGCCTCTCTTCTTTTTCCTCGCGATAAGATCTCGCTAATAGCAGAGGAAGCTAAAAGTAACATGTTCGCGAGAGTAGATTAGGGACGACGAAGAAAAAGGTCGATACCTTTGTAAACACAGCGGATTCTACGTTTTCTCTGGCCTAGCCTGCAGAGTGAGTGAAGTGAAATATTGAGTGTCAATATTTTATCGACACAATAGAGCGTCACCTGTCCCGGGCAAACTGCGGAGGTTACCACCGGAAGTGCACTCGGGCACCAGCGCGACACCGTGATCTCTCGACAATGCCATTGAACGAAGTATGCAGGTGCCTTTGGTATATATGTATACGTAAATATATATATATATATATATATATATATATATATAATGTTTGGCCATTGTGGCGGCTATGCAATTAGGGCAGCTGCAAACGGAGCTTTGCGCAAGGTAAATAGGATTATAGAGCATATTATGAGCGCCGATAAAATTCGGATTGATTTCATGTCTCAGCTGGCTTTTCCACGAGCGGGCAGAAACACGTAAAAGCATAACTACGTAATTCTCATGTACTCGAAAACTAATGGGATGAATTCCGTTTGTTTTATCATGTCATCATTTCGATAGCGTTTCGATTGTGTTGCTGTATTGTAGAAGTTTCTCTTGAAACACATTCATCATCAAGTATAGTCTCGTTAAGCACTAATGGGAAATATTTTATACCGTTCGGTACATGCATTAAGCGGACATCACATATATGCTGGGGACGATATGACACGGCAGACGAATTCATCGCTAAGGATTAGATATAACTCAGGGGTAAGCGAGGGAAAGATTGGCCTGGCCATAACTCACGTAGTCGTCTCTTTTTGCTCGCGCCTCATGGGAGAGATTAGATCGCTTGGATTATTCACGATGGTTTCCTACCAATTCATAGTTACCGAGACATATGAAAGAGTTAACATTGGCTCGTATAATTTTATCGCACGCGCGTATATGTCAATTCGTTATTTTATTGCTGAAATATTAAAGATTAATTATCCGTTATAATTTATTACAATACAAATTTAAAATCTACATAAAACATATTTTAAAAATTATCTTATATAATTTCTAAACATTTTTGTAAACGTATTTATTAATAAATTAGACAGGAATCGCTATCAATGTCACAGATGGATATTTGATTTCTAATGTTATTTTAGTAAGGATTGAAAGTACGAGAGAAATTATTTACCTAATTAATAGAGCTTAGATTAGTTTGAACGTTTAATATGATAATGTTTAGGATCCATTAACTAATTTGAGAGATACTTTAAATGTTCAATCGCATTTTCTCTATCTTGTAAAAAGCGAAAGACGTTTAAGAAACGTTGAGACATAATACTTTGTAACAATTGAATTGGTAATGCGCGTCAGTTTATACAGCGATGCAGCTGCTTAGTTGCGGTAGCAAGAAAGGGAGGGAACGTACTCGGTATCAGAATCGACCGACTTTCGAATGCGACGTTTGGATTTATCGTTCTTGTGTGAAACTCACCGAGGATCATACAGCGCCGGAGCCAGATTTATTGGGTGAAGTGTACGTCCGCCTCGACGTAGGAGAGGAATGCGTCGAGGTGCGGGGTCCTGGTATGGACGTGTTCTACGGCCCGTGCTTTACTTAATCTATGAATCGCCAAGCACCGTAGAGTTCGACGTTCAAAAAGAGGCGCAGATTCATTCATATGTATGCCGCGTAACCCAGTTCGAAATCAATTCTGCTCGAGAGGTGTGTGGCGTTTGCCTCGAAACTTGGACGCGGCGTTTCTAGACATCGCCCGGCACTCGCGAGTGCGCTAACGATCTCTCGCGAGTGCTCTCCAAAAATTTCTGGACAGCATCGAGATGATGTTATTAATCTGTAGATGTACAAACAGCCTGCAACGTTCACGTTCTTCTCACAATATTCTCTGTACTTTAGATCAAATTTTTTTTCTTACAGTTAAGAAAAAAAAGTTGATCTTAATTTTAGGCTAATTTAGATAGTTAGGTTTTCATTCGATAATCTATAAATGAAATACCTCTCTCAGAGTTGTTTTTCTTTCATTTCTGTTTTTACATTCGTTCATTGCGAAATCACACACGTACCGTGTTCTCATCCTCGAGAAACCTCATTTCCATGCCAAGCGTATCTCAACATCGGCAATATCGATATCACTTGTGTTTATTTTACCGATTAACTTAACCCGCTATCAGAGTCGCGGATGGATATTTGATTTCTAAATCGTGTTTACTGTCAGCGTTCGCCGGAAACTCATCGATGGTTACGATTTGACCTGACAGTGTATTGGAAATCTGCAGGAGTCGAATCGAAACCGCACAGGAAGCTGTACTTGGCTAGAGCTTAATTAAATTCAATGCTTAAATGTCTATTGAAGGGAATACAATCACAAGCGGTTAAACGAGAAACTCTTCTTGTTCGTTCATCTTTGGAGTTAAATTAAAATAAATAACTCGTCCTATTATCGAGAAAGGCACACTTTGGGGAAGCTTAATATGATCCGCCGGAAAAAAAGGGAAAAGAGATAAAGAGAGAAGACGGATTCTCCGGTGGTAGGTTCTTACGGTACTCCTCGGAAGCGAAAAGAACAAATGCCTGAAGAGAATTTCTTTCTGTCATTGCAATGAACATCTGGAGCGATGGAATCGATTCGATATAGATGGAACGATTATCGCTGTGCTCACCGGTTGACTTACATTAATTCAAGATCAAAGCCTTCAACGAGCTGGAGCAAAGTGCTCTCGGTCGGAGACCTTTTTAAAATCCAAGAAACGAGCGCAGGACATTGTTACGTAAGGAGGCGAAATCCTTTGTAACATCACGAGAGCTCATAATGAGCGGATAAAAGACGACGCAAACCGAGGGCCACCTATCGAGATTTCATCGATTACGATATGCCACGCGCTCATGGGATTCTTGTTCGATGCCTGGAAATGCAACTTAACTCTTCGCGCTCCAATTACTGTCGAGAGTTGACTGACCCCTTTTGCTTATTATGCATATCGATGAGGACACGGATATCTCTTTTTAATTGCTTATGCATGTAATAACGAAGACATCCAGCGTGTCGCATTGAATGAATGATGCTTAAGAAAATAACTCCGTTATTGCTAGTATAATAAAGACATCTGTATCAATCGATCGCTTCATTACTTATACGATTCTACATCATTTTTTCGCCTTCTTCTTCAAGAATTATTTTTTCAAAATAATTCTTGAAGAGAATTCAAAATAAGTACATTTTATGTATGTCATAATATTTTTTAATTTTTATAATGAAATTAATTTTGATTCAATAATTTATACTGTTCAATTCTCTTATCAAACTCGCGTAATTTTTCAATGAGCTATTCACTATCCTGTTCATCTATATACATTCTCTATTGTGATCAATTTTGATGCATCACACCGACCAATGTCACTGTCTGCGTATACCAATCAACCCACCAATTTTGTCAACTTGCTCGACTCGCAATAGCCCCGGCATTCTCAGGCAGCGCACGCAAGCTTGCTATCAACGTGATACGAAAGACGAATACGCGTGCGAACACTCGATCGAATGAAACGATAACGAAAAAGAGAGCTCCGATTCTATTGCGTTTTCAACATCTTTGACTGTTGCAGAGGTCGGTGCCGGTCATCCGCAACGAACAATCGGCCTCGTTTCTTTTCCACGAACGTACATCGAGTAAAGAGTGCTCTCAAGCTGAAAAGACGCGTCCCTCGACAATAGTTTTCTATCGACCTTATAATCTTCGCCGCACCGTATCGATTTCGGTCTTATCAATTGGTGTAGTCTCATCAACCGAGTATTCTGCCGTGCTATTAGTTTATTACTTTGAAAAAAATTATATATATATATATATATAATATTAATTATAAAATTACTGAAATATATATGAACTTTTTCAGTATGCGTTCCATTTTGGGGCTAAATGTTTTAATCTAGTTGAGAAAGGATTAATGTTAATAATTTCACACTTTATTCTGGCATCGATTTCTCGACGCGATAATTAATCAGTATTAGCCGAGGAATTGAGGAAGAGGCCACGTGCGTTATAGTGTTTTATGCGTCTGCCAGCGCTAGGGAAACCACGTGTAAATCACAATTTTCGAGTTACCGCACTGTAAATACCTCAGTAAATCAAACCTGTCCGCAGAACAAAGCTAAGTATGATTTATCGCGACTTTGAAATTGCGTCGGGCCTTATTTGAATTATTCGCAATTTCATACATCTTGTCTCAGTGATGCTTTATTTCATTTATCCCATTGTCGATCACTCGTAGTAGAATTGATTAAATAATTCGGTTCCGTTATATTGGTATAATGGCGCAATCCAATTTGTGCGCGTGGGATAATGAGAATCGGCGGTAATCGAATATTCCTTTTGACCATGCGGAATTTATTTCATTTGATACGAGCGCCAAACACAAAAAACACACGTCATGTAAAACGATACAAGAATCTACATAATTGCTGTGACAATATTGCAAATATAGCTTTGCAAATAGATTAACCCTCCTTCTCTCTTCGCCGCGCGTTTCCGAAAATTAGTTATATTAATTACGCATCCGTTTGGCCTCATGAATTCACAAATGTCGAATGTTGAATTAAATCGTGCAAACACGAATCGATTTGTTGTCGCACAGTTTCTAAATCGGGAGTCAGTGCGAACACAATGTGGAAGGAAAGATGGAAACATGCTTCTTGTTATTTTGTTAAAATGACATACGTACTTTATCTCGCTGCTCCGCCTCGCAGCTCCGGCGCGACTCTCGCTGCACGTGTCACGTATACATTAGCAGCGCGAGTTACTTTGTCCCGGATATATATATATTTCCGAGGATATTTCCGAGGTGTCCTGAAGAGGTGCAATCTCCGCGGGGAGTAGAAGACACGAGACTTAGATCCTTTTGAGGAAGTGCCGAAGCGTGAAACGTCATTTGCTTATGTGAGGATCGACAATGCGCATTTCGTCGCGTTGAGTTTAAGCTTTACTGATTACAAGTCGTTTCCGCTATACTTTGATCCTCCCTATCCCACCAGGGAAGATAATATCGTCCTCTTGCTTAACTTTGCAGTTTGATGACTGCAGCGATACGCGCACGCGATTCGCATGCTTTCTTCGTGCTTCGATAATTCTTAGTTGTAATCAAATGTATACGAGTGCAGAACGCTCAACTCTAATTTTAGTGACTGTAGCACGATCTCTCTCTTTTTCTCTCTCATTTTACAAATTTCAGAAATAGATAACTTTATATGTAGTGTATCGAAAGAACAGAAAGAGAAAAAAGGGAGAAAATTATGTCACTCAATGTCCTGGCGCAAGCAAAAATGTCATTTATATTATTAAAATGTGTCTTATTAAAATTTATAAGAGTGCGGTCAATACGACGTCGTCGGTATCTACTTTGTAAAGCACATCTTTCAGTTCCATTCGAGCACAGGACCGCCTTACAGTGCACGAATCAAGCCAGCGACAGTTACCCGCCTCACGAATTAGGTCGAGCATCATCGGAGTATTCCAAAGAGAAATTCCAAACGAACGTCGATAAAACTTCGACTACACGAAATTCTGTTGCTCTTATATAAAACACATATAAAAATGATACATCATACGTGATAGTTTTTCTTTTATTTAACTTTAAAATTGTGGCATGTTTTGCTTGGAGTTCAGAAGACGTCGTATCTCTGAGCGGATTTTATTAAAAGACTAAAACGTTTACAGCTTCCGGTCCGCTATATCGTACGTACACTATGAATCTTAAATGATAATAGCGCTTGTGTATGATAGTTATCTTTATTGATACATTCTAACTTGGACTTATAGCGGCGTTTGCACATAAAATATAACTATCTTCCGCTGCAGCTTACGCTGCAGAATTTGAACATACATCGGCGAAATAGTGATCCCCTAGCTGATCACGAGCTAGCGGACGAGCTAGCGAACGAACTAGACGAGCGGCGTTGGCCTTCTTTTCGCAGAATTTAGCTTAATAGCTGGCGCCTTAAAGAAATTACTGCCACGGCAGCCGTAAAGCACAGAAAAGTTTATTACACGGTCTCGCGACGAGGAACGAGCGCCGAGGATAGCGAACAATTTTACCCGGGAAGATTAGTCCGCCGCTGCGCTGAAATAATCCCATAATGTATACCAAGGGAAGAAACCGCGGCCGAGAGGAAAACCCGGAACGACGTAGCGCACTTCTTAAAATCCAAGCACGCGCCGCTCCCCGATATTCGCTTGCCGCGGATAATCTACCGCCTTAATCTTTGATCTTAAATCCTCGCGTTAGCGCGCTGCTTGATGACAAAGGGGGGCGATGCATCGCTACTAATTTTCGTCATTTATTATGCACGAGATATTATGTTTTAACAATGATATTACAATAAGCGGGGAAAATAGGAATTAATTGCAAAACGCCATAGAATTGCATTCTTTTTCATTCATTTGAATTTCTCCAAATAAATTAGGCGCAGCTTAAGATACGAGTATCTTTCTCCTGGCATTTAATTAAATATCTTGAATAGTGTTTATTGGATTTTTTCTCACAATATCGGAATAACGAATTCGTCTTGTTTTTGTAATTCTTGAATTGTTTACCCGTAACCAAATTTCAAATTAAATCGCGATTCAGTGCGATTATAATGGACGTAATGTATGCGAGTAAAATTGTTAAACGGGTGATCTCTTTTGTTTGTATTCTGACGTGTTCGACAGCACTACATCACGAATAGCGAGCGAAATAACAACGAAAAGCGCCGAGAGCGCCCAATTCCACACCAGCTATAGTCGGAAAATGAATATCTAAACTACAAAAAAAAAAAAAGATATTTATAACGAGCTGCGCTTTCCGTAACGCGTTTGGCAAATTCAAGGGAAAATTATTCGCGAGAAAGCCTCTCTGCTACGCTGTTAAAAATTGCATACAGAAAATACATGACGTATGTAAAAAATTACAATAACGAAGATAACGTTGTGATCTCGTAAATGAAAAATTATATCACTTTTGGGAATATAAAACGAGGATCAAAATGACATATTTAAATACCTTTAGTTTCATTGTATCTACTTGGATGTCTACTGTCGAAATATTTCAAAGTTTGAAATTTAAGTTTATTTTTCTAAATTCTTCTAAATAAGGCTCTAGAAAGAAAAAAAATAATAAGAACGTCGCGATTAAGAATAATTTTTCAAAATTCCTGAATCAGTAGCGTGCAGAAATATTTTGTACCTGAAATTCGCGTTGGCGTTCATATCTCGAGTGAATTAATCCGAGATTGCTTGATTTTCATTTCGAGTTTCCGCGTTCGCTGCAGCAACGGAAAGCGATAACGGCGCTTATTGTTAGTGCAAATCGGTGAAATGATGCTCAAATTCAAATTTAGTTGCTCTACATTATAGGTAATTTATCTGCATAGGAAATTTATAATGCCAAATTCTACAAGTATTATATTTAGTGATCGATTTGAAAACTGATTTTCCTGCAACATTATTAGTTAACAACAGCAAAGAATATTGACCGAAGGAAACAAGTTTATATAAAAGATATTTACTTCTGGAGTACATTACACCAAAGCAACAATGATACGATCTAATACAAACGACAGCAAGGCCGGACACGCTGTTATACAGTGCGTGGTCAAAACGCAACGAGACATTCCAACTTCGATTATATGGACCAGCGCGGACAATAGTGCATTCATCCGAACGACAGCAAACGCGCGCCGAACATTCGTTACCGATATTTAATCGACACGGATTCCATTAGGGAACATACGTCCGTGGTGGAGGTACCTTTCATAATTTTCCATGACTAGCGCCGCAAAGTCATTTCCGTTAACACCAATCGAATAATGACTGTTATAGTGAATATTCGCGCGATACAGTGAAAACAAATCTAGAAATTGTTTCGGTCTATTGGGCCGTTGCATTTTAATTGTCCGTTAAGCTGTACGTGGAAAATTTGCATTTAGGCAATATCTATCGCATTAATTGAGAGATCGAATGGGAAGGGTCCCAAAGATATATGTACATACATAGATCCGCGTCGTAAATGGCGTAGTGTACGGCGAATGAACCCTCTGCACGATTCTGATCGCGCGATGCCCCGAACGCGCTCCAATAATCTTATTCACTTCTCATATGTTCTGGCCATCGAGGCGTTGATATTATGCGCGAGCTTCTATCTACGAGCAATCAGCGAGCGCGCGGATGTGAGCTGAACGCGCAAATGTCCGAAGTTGGGAAATCATGTTGGACGTTCACAATCAAAGGACGATATCCGGCGACTCGATCCGATTCGCATTACGTACGTTCATTTGCGCGCGCCGAAAATGATCGGAATTGCCGCGATTCGTCGTTGCTACGCCGAAACTTTCGACTTGTGTTATATAGCGTAATTTATGAAACTTCCGCATAAACTTCATAACGGCTTTATAATTTATCAGAGCAGGTACTTTGAAAGTTGTAAGAGGATAATAATGATTTATTATAAGTATCTTATGGTTGACTTTATGGCTAACGAGGCGAGTATTAACGACTGGCTACTCGTATGATTTAATAGTGACATATTTTTAATGACATTTTTAAATGACAACTGCAGCTTTCGATGAAATAACTTTAAAAAAGTATCCTGGAAATCATAATGTATAATTGTCATTTCTAAAAACTTTAATTTCGAACCGACGATAATTACATTTCGAAGAATCTGTCATTGTGAGTCTGTCTTACTCGCGCGAGACTTCTAAAGATAAACGGCATTCCAGTTATTACACTCGTAGTATCATCTAAATTCTCAGAAAACTATTCTTCTGGCTGTTGAATTCGCTACCATACCGCGACGATGAGAATTTCACATTGATTTCTTTCATGAGCTTCGAATTCCTCGGAACCCCCTCGGTCGATCTCACGGCTCTCATTGACGGGGAATGCGATGCTGCATAGCCGTTTCGATGCCAGACCGTACAAAGGAGGAACGTGAAAAAGCGGCTGGAAGGCGGCAGGTCATGTAATTGCCAGGAAATTGAACATTCCATGGCATCTCGACGCTCGATAAATCCGCCTTGTCTGCGAAAATGTCTGCCTACGATGAACGTGCCGTCGATTGACAGGTAGACGATTCTATCGGTGATTTTTGGACACGACCAATCTGAATAGTCTACCTTCCCGTGAAGAAACTAAAGAGAACGAATTCTAACTGTCCCATTCTTTTCCGCGATCTCCATATCTCGAGATTCAGTTCTTAAGAGAGCGTCATTCTTATAAATATCCTTCAATTATTCGATCGTGATTTCCAAATCATCGAAAAACATCGTTAATACAGAATTTTTTTCAAGTAATTATTATATTCAATACATATTAGAGTGATAATATTTCATATCTAATACCTTCAAATTAATTTATAAATCAAATTTATGAATACAATCGCGTGTGCTTGCGTATTATCTTGCAACTATGATATTTTTCTCAAAAATATAAAGTTTGGTTTTATCTTAACAACGAAAAGTCCATCATGATTCCTCGGAGACTGTCTAAGATATCAAAGTTGAACGACCTCGCTGGGAAAAGAAGAATCAAAAATAAACCTTGTTACTTCGAAGCTTTGCAAACGGTGAGATATTTTTGTCGATCAAAAGTAACGGATGTAATATCTCGATCCGTCTGCGAAATCTCATCGAATCGCCTGCCGGAAATTGGCGAGACAGGACGCTTATAGGGGAATTCATCACCGAATTGATCGAGACTGTTGATCAATATTAATCGCAAGTCGAAGAGCCAGACGATGGACACGGTGCAGATTTAATAAGCCGAGGCAGATAGGCACTGAATAAAATTACCAGAAGCGCGGATAAGGAAAACGATTAAGGGTGGAGTAGGCTAAAGGGCTAAGACGATCGGTAACAGCGCACCGTAATGGGTTAGATGGGTGTATAAAGTAGGTCGTAGAGTGAGAAGGGTGAAAAGGTCGCTATCGCGTGTCGTGCATATCTTCAACCGCTCGAAGAACTAAGGTCCACCGGAAGCAATGAAGTTTCATTACGATTCCAGACGCGTCGTTCGTTCGTTGAACGCGGATAAGAAAATCTGGTTACGCTAAGCGCACGGTTTTACCCGCGATCCAATTCTCTTTGACTGTCTAAAGAACGTATGCGAATTACTTTCGGTATAACTGTCGACGAAGTATCGACATATGCGCTGCAAAATTGCGTACATTCATATGTCGCTTGTGAATCAACTTATATAATGGTCAATTACTTGGTTCCGCATTGGCTGAGATTTCAACATTCTATTTCCAATTAAAATGTATTTTCAAATTCCTAAAATTTTTATAAATTATATATATTTAGTTCTTTTAATTTAATTTATTATTGTAATTATTGTATATGCTGTGAATAGCACAGCCAAAAATTAAAATTAAAAAGAGTCGAGCTTCATATCTCTTATGTCGCTATCTTGAAAAATAACTACCTCTCTGCGAAAAATCACGGTACGCGTCATATTTGCCGGCCGAGTAGGATTGCCCGAGCGCTTCTGATCGTCAGAGCGGAACGTAGTCGGTCCTATACTTAGATACGCTGCGCACCCAGTTGGAAATGGGATCTGCAGAACGGCATCTAACCGAAAGGGATCCGCCGGATAATCCCGCAGTTGGCTTCCGGCAGACGTCTCCGTCGTATCGGGTCGAATCAGATCCTTTCAGGAACGTATCTCAGAGCAAAGAGGGCAAGAGAGAGAAGAGTAGAGGACGAAGAAAGGGTGGCGCGTGTAAAGACATCCATGGACGAGTAGGTGATGTCGCGGCCAACTGAGGAAGACTGAGAGTAAACTGAGAAGGAAGCGCGAGAATCTCTCGGGACAGATGACCCGGCGAGGTTACGACTCTTCGTAAGAACGGGGGGGGGGGGAGAAACGGACCGACGCATTTCGGGAGACAAATGGGGGTGCCGGAAAAGAAGGAGAGAAAGGGAAGGAAAAGCGGGGAGAAACGGGATACCTTGAAAGGTTTTCCCGGCCAGCAATTAGGCAACTGCTTGATCTCACACCTTTTTAGATTCTCCCGTTCGTCGTGCGGCTGGTGCTTTTTATCTCTTCCGTTCACCATCGCAAAGACGCTCCTCGCTAATGTAATTTTCTTGGGAAGGCGTGGCACCGCGGACACGTTTGTATAAGAAGCTTCCTTATAAGGTTTTATGAAAGTCTGTCTTTACGAAGGCCAGTGACTATTCGATTGGACATCAACTCCCCTAATTGGACCCATAGTATAGTTTTCTTATGAGAAATAATCGACCTTGCGTTTCTGAACAATCAATAGATTTTATTAAAACTTTTGTATCGCGCTTTTTTTGTGAGAGATGAATTTTATATATTATATATTTCGTCTTATGGTAGAAAATGCGCCTGCTGGAGTATCTGTCTACGAAATTTTACTAGAATACTACTTATCGAGTATAAATAAAGTGGTATCGATTGAAAAATTTATCATTACATTTAACAGTAAAGGAACTATGTGAATGTGAATGTAAAACTTCATTCAGTGTAAAAAGGTTAATGAGTTGCTAAATTATCGAGTCACCGCGACGACGAATTAATTAACGTAAAACACGAACGTCGCGATACTGCCCAAACTTAGCCGAGGCAAATGACAAATTAATTTTTAGCAGTTAACTCTTAGAGATGGTGGCCTCCGAAAAAAAACGACACTCTGTAGTCAGAAAGCTCGGCGGGTAGATCCTCTTTGTCCAGTTGCGAGTTTTCGGGTGAAAGAAATGGGCGAATGTCACAAAGACGGATAGAGCGAAAGAAAGAAAGACGAAGGATGAGAGGCAGAAAGAAAAGTGAACGCTGAAGCTTCCGACGTTTTTCTGAGCAGCAATTAGACACCTTCCCGACCTCCTATGAGCCATTTTCGAGTATCTAGGACTCGTTCTTTCTAAATTCACGCTGTTCCTCTTGCACGACATGAATTTTTACGATAAAATTCTACATACATTCGCATTCAAAAAAAATATTAATATATCAGTAATTGTAATTTCTAAGCATATTTCCATTAGACTAATAATGTAATTATTATCTTTATTATTAATAATATGAAAAAATTTTAATAATGCTACATAATTTGTCCTGTACAAAATATTATAACTTGCAAGACACAAAATATCTCACCACATCGTTAATTTCAGATTTATTTAATTTTACTACAAACTACGTTAAAGTGCATATGCATATAATAATAATATGCTGAAATGTCTACGTAATGTGGCAACGGCATCTATGAAGAACAGATGTCGGCTCAGCAACGGATACGTAAAACGGAAAGAAGAACGTGGCGTCGTCGGTTACGGTCGGCTTATAAGTCCGGCGTCCTTTTATGAGGGATCTCGTTAAAAGCTCAGGAAATGCATCAAAGCGTACCGGGACGGTTGCAGGCCGCGCGCACGGCCAAAGGCGCCGCTTAAAGAGCTTAAAAAAACGCCAAGCGCGGCGTAACCACGTGTACTTCTTAATGGCTGCGCAAGGGAATCGCTGCATCGGGGGTGCTGCGTTAAAACGAGGTCAGAGAAGTGGTGGTATGCAAACGCGACTCTCCTTCTCGTCCGCGCGGAGTGCGCGAGGAAATCGAGAGAATGAGAGAGAGAGAGAGAGAGAGAGAGAAAGTGGCGGAGAAGGCAGCATTAAGTTCGAAATCTTCTTGCGACTGCCGAAGGAACGCCGTGACTGCGGAAGGCGAGGACGTTAAAACTAATTGGATTTTCGCGTCCGTAACGAGTTTTTTCGCCGATAATTCCGACCTTTTTTCTTTTTGCGGACGATCGTTAAAGCCGGAACGTCGCCATTCGAGGAGGCGTCTTTATAACCGCTTTGGATCGATCGCCGTACTTTCGTTGAACATCCCCAACGGGCGTCTATAATAAAATGAGGACCGGAACTGGAGCGTTTATACGAATAGACATCAAAGCATTTCGCGCGGTCAGTGCACTATCGTTGCGCAACTTGCAATTCCTTGTCGTAATCGATATTCTTATAATCCGTACGCTTGTCTCGACGACTATCAATACACTTAAATGCTCTCATTTAGCAATTTAATACGCCGGCCGTATTCCATTGTTTACCTCACTGTTTAATTCTGAATAAATTTCAAATCACGATAACAGAAAGATATGAAAAATTATCGTGGGAGGAGAGATAAAGAACGGCTCTCATCGCACGTCACAGATATGAGCATAATTGCTATAAAATTAAAAAGCGTCGCGCTTAATCTTAATTACTCTTTCTAGTCGACAGAAAAAATTATGAGCCAATAAGTTCAATTTATTGCAATCATGTTAATCAGAAAAAGACTTTTGAGAAAAAGGTACTTTTCGCACGCGCGAACAGAAAGTCTCAAATCTGGCTGATCGATCCGGGTGACCGATTCTCGTGTTACATGATCTGTAACCGCGCAAAAAGCACTAGTAACTTTTTTTTAGCCAATCCTTCTAACGAGTCGGCGACCGTCGGAATTATTAGTGACTCTCGACTTAATGATCTCCACGAAATTCGTTCTCTGTGTTTTTTTTTCTCAGTCTCATATTTTTGTTTCATAAAATTTCGAAACGATATATGTACACTGTTGCGTTATATGTTTTTACATTGCAAAATTTCGGTGAGAACATTTATTTTTCTAATTATTAAAAGTAAAAGATAAAGATATGATCTAATTTTGAGAGACATACATTTCTCTGAAATATTTCCTTTGAAGTGGTTAATTTCAAATAAATTTTGGCACTAGATTCATTTCAGTTTAAAAATTAAACTTAATTTTACAATTATCAAGATTTTAAAATTAGAAAGATGTGAGAAAAAAGACAAGGTAATGACTTTTTGATTATATCCATGTAGCGAGGTGTGTTTCCCCGAGGACTCACAATCAGATGTCACCGTTGGCCGTGTAGAAATGTGCGACTCCTATGAACGGATCAATTAGAGATGCAAGTAGAATATTAATGATGCCCGTACTTAATTACGTCTCGCAGATAGATTTGCACGAATACGCGCGCTAGATGTAGGATCGCACCCTTTGCAGAACATATGGCGATAGATTTGAATTTATATTTACCGCTTCAAACATCGTTAAACGCACGTGTTCGTACGTTCAACCCCTATAGTAGTAATATAATACGTATAAAAATATCAGTAGATTTGGAAATTAAATATCATTTACAAACATTTTTATTACCACATGCCGGTATATCGAATGAATCTCAGTAAATATTTAAATATAAAAAAAAAATGAGATAAAAATTATTCTGTGTTTATTTGATTCAAACGATACTTAAATATGTGAATCGAAAAATTCATTAATACGTCTTGTCCAGATTTATTCGTGCTAGCGTTTGATCGTCGCAACGCAACGCACAGATGTAATCCGGGAAAACGTCGGGGGTAAATTACCGCGGCACGATTTTCGGCTATAAATCAGGCCGAGTGCGTTCCATAGCAAGGCAGCCAACTGATTCCACCTTAACGAATAATTTACGACAACTGTTTTCACTCCGTAACCGACCGAGATACCGCATACGTCTGTAGCTTTACATCGCTCTTAAGGTGGATAGAACGCCGTAGAAAATTTTATGTCGCAAGTTTGAACTTAATTGTAAGACAATTGCACTAAGAAAATATCTGTTTCCATGCTCATCATATAATTATATAGTTTAATTCTGTTCTTTTTAGGTATATTATAAAATAGTATTTTTAATTATTATACAATTTTTTCAAATTAAAACAAGTGTGTATTGTTGTATCGCTTGGAGTTTTTCTAATTGCAAGTTTTATCGTTCTTTTCTTATTCACTAGTTTGTCTATTATAACAAAGTGCTCGTCACGCTATTATTCCTTTTTTTTCGGCATTTTTTTAATTCAGAAGGACGTACGTGCTCTCTCGCAACGAAAAGCCACCGCTTCTTTTAGACAGTAAATTGTGAGCGAAATTCCGAGGGCAATTTCGAATCTAGGTCGTCTATTTCCAAAAGCAGCCACCTCTGAAGATTGGCATTTTTCAGGAGGTGAGAAAAGCGTGTAAATTGACCGATAAGTTTCGCCTCGAGGACTCTGTGACGATGACACACCGAATTCTTGATTATTTTCTTGATTCGAAATGACATGTTCTTTTAGAACGATCTTTTCGGTTGGTAACTTTCGAAGAAAGATCTTCCGCGGGAAGCTTTTGAATTTGAAGTAAATCTATTTTCAAAAGTTCTCTAATTTTTAACCAAGAACATTCTCATCGGTTCACAAATACTAAATCACTGAATCAGTTTTACCTGATTAGAAGACACTCTCATTTCCATAAATATCGGAGACGTAATTGGGTTTTGCAAATAGACGACCAGTTTAAAATTCGCGAGTTCTTAGACGACTGTCGAACAACGCCGTTCGCATAGCGACGCTCCTTGCGATCTCCGTACTTCCTTGGAATCTCGGATCTGACGTGAACGTGAAAACTGTCAAACGATTCTTTGCTCCTACCGACGCGTCTGGTTGGCGTCGCGGAACAGCTGCTCGTGAGAAAATTGGAAAGCATTTGCCCACGAATTTCTCTTTTATTTTCCATCTTGAATTCTGCACCGAATCTTCTTTCGCTATTTGAATCTCCAAGTCGCATGACGTGCAACAGAAGGCTCGACATTACTGCGGAGTCACGCAAAATTCAAAAAAAAGGACACACTAATCTTTTTTGGATTAATCAGAAAAATCAATGTAAAAATACATACTTCGAGAAAAATACACTTTCAAATTATTTGAGTCTGATGTGCAAATAGACATTTTAAAAAATTAATATTAAAGAAATGTGTTACAATTTAATATCACTTTAATTCGAATTAATCATCAACAAAATTAACAAAAAGCATTGTGTTTGGTATTTATTTGATGCAGAACAGTTCTGTTTGCTTGAATTATCGTGCGAAACAAAGTTTTTTCTTGAGAATAGAATTTTCTATGAGAGTAGAATTTCCTATTATGCTAAAAACTCCAATCCATTCGAAATGTCGAGACATTCGTTGGTTGCTGAGGATCAGATTAAATATAAGGATGCATAAATAGCCGCGTAAATGGATGAAGAAAGCGGAAAGCAGAAACAGAAGAGAAACATGGCTCTTTTTCGATGAATCTGTCGCCTGCCGGAGGAAACAGCTGCTCCGTAGGAGAATTCGCGTTGCTACGCGAGACTGAGAAAGACGAGTGATAGAGAATGAGAACGCGAGAGGATGCAGACGTTCTCTCGGATGCTCGCGAGGCAAAAACCAATAATGCAAAAGCCAATATTCTCGCGAATTTCGGTGGCGTGATTTATCGCTGTGCCTAGCCGGAATTCTTATGAGATGTCCCGGGATACGACGTACCCCCCTCCCCCTTTGTCCTTTCTCTTTGTTTTTCGTTAATCTAATCACGAGAACTTGTGGATGTCTCACGACGATACGATTGACAAGACAGACGCTCATCCTGATCGCGTTCACAATCTTTCTCGTTTCTTTTCTCTTGATAGGAAACCGAGAATACGAGTCAGCAACAAAAAAAAACGATAAATTGCATCCCTTCGCGTGACTCCCAAATAATATCGGCAACGCAAGAACCATCACCGGGGTTGCACGGCGTTTACTGTCGTCTTCCGTTTCAAATTTAACATGTGCCGATCGTTTTATTGGACCGTCCTGCTGCCTATCTATAAAACTTGCGGTCTGAAAATTCGCGTTAGTGCTTAAACGCCGCCATCTCACCTTCAAGCACGAATGCGAAACCTCGCCTTTCTCGCAGAGAGAGATTCTGCTTTACCTCCGAGACCATAATTTCCTATTCGCGCCGCGTGCATTTCCTGCGCCTGGCTGCCTGGTCTCCTTATGAGAATACTCATCCCCCCGCCCACTTTCTCTTTGTATACCCTCTGTTGTACCGTGCACCTGCTCTTTCCCTCTTTGTTTCGCGATTAAAATACGTAGGAGGTCAAAGATCGCGCGCGCAGCAGCCGGCTTCTCGTTCGGTGATATTTCACCGAGTGGTCCACACGCACGACAGATTGTGACGAAAATAAAATGAATGTCGACATTGTGAAGGAAATAACATCAAACCGATCAAAATCGCATTATGCACTTCTGATTCAATTAATACTTTAAAAAGATTGGTATTCTATGCAATGGTAGACATTACGCGCACGCTTTCAATTTTATTAATTCTTCAATATAAATCAATGTTTCTTCTCAATGTAAATCAACAAATTCCATCGCACTCGATTAAATGTTATGTTCTTTAGTCTAGACGGATGTCAAATATTTTCAGAATCGTCACGGAGGAATGATGCGTTATGCGAAGCACCACAGTAATTTTCGACATCAGCGACTATAAATTTAAATTAAAATTCACGATAATACCTCGCGCAACGAACAGCGGGATTCTTTGAATAATGCAATCACTTCATTACTCTATATTGTTGGAAATTCGATCTATTTGTGAACGTGTTAATCACGTATACATTATGTTAATGTCGAATGGTAAATCTATATAAATCCAATTCGATACATCAGTATCGTTCAGAAACGAACACTATTTGCAAGAATAGAGAGAGAGAGAGAGAGAGAGAGAGAGAGAGAGAGAGAGGAAGTGAAACACTACATATATTAATTTAGATGCGCACGGATAATTACCAACATGGATGCAATAGCGTATAATTTAATGGTTCTGCATGCGAAAATAAACGGATAATTTTCATGCGCACGACGATGCTCTTGACGCTTATTTTTATATCGTGGAAAGAACCCTATACAACGAATAGCACAGGATAATAATAATACAGAGATTATTGATCATCTCCGCTCCGCTCTATGCCCACATTTAAAAATAAAACAAGCCCGCGTTACCCTATTCTTGGGTTTATGACCGACGCTAAAAATATCAATTTTCGCAACCAAGCTCATTCTTAACGAAACTGTATATTTGCTGTCTACCCAATAATTTGTCATACGAACGACAAAAGTAGATACTTATAAATGACATGCGCACGTATAATTTTTACTACAGTTTATGATATTATTTTAATTTTGTTAATCTTATTACAATATTTGTCAGTATTTCATTTATTGTTAGTCCTAGGCTCACTCGATCGTGTAATAATTTATAAAATAATTCAATTAGCAATATATCGCTATATATATACTGTGACACTAGAGATACACTGAATTATTTCCTCGTATTTGTCAGCACCAATCGAAGCGCAATCTATATTACGTAAATAGAATGATAAGCTAATATGTACATATTTAGTCGAAATATATCCTCCGTCTGCTTTCGATTTGGATTACAACGCGAGAAACATCATCGCACCCCCGACTCCTCTAACTATTAAGACGCATTACGGCTTGGCATCAAAGTGCTTTGCGAAACGACGCGGTGACTGCCAGCGGGATGTACTTGAAGCTGACATCAGAAATCTGGTTTACGTGCACGAGGCACTCCAATTCGACGTTTATGTCTGGCGGCCGTGCTCTTGCGGTATGGGAGCGCCTAATATGCGCACAAACGACAAGTTATGAAGAGATCAACGGGCGCAGCCCGAATCCGAG
Organism: Wasmannia auropunctata; assembly: GCF_000956235.1. NCBI lineage: Eukaryota > Metazoa > Arthropoda > Insecta > Hymenoptera > Formicidae > Wasmannia > Wasmannia auropunctata. The sequence continues at coordinate 1,395,417 of NW_012028382.1, read as the reverse complement.
TGCACTCTTTCCGCATGAACCGATTTCTTTCCTTCTTTTTTTTTTTAACAACCGGTTCAGTTTATCCGATATCTTAGACTCATTTTTTCATAATAAATTACAAACATAATTTTTTTAATGAGAATAATAATTATATTTTCTTACAAATCTTTTTACGAGTTGTATTTAGTGTCAGAAATATTAAATTCCATCTCGTGTAAAAAATATTTATTTAATTAGTAAGTACTTCACAACGAACGTACACAGTGCGATTCATACATGCTCGTTAGATTTACGCTTCCGCGAAAACCTGAAGGAGATCGCGAAAATTTTGCTCTCTGCTACTGTACAGTAAAAGCGTAATAAATTGTAGGAATTAAATGTGTGATGGCAATGAACATTTAAACGTCAAGAAAACTGGCGAGGTGTTTCTATTCTGTATTCTTTGATGGTGAATCATATGTTTGTGTGTGTGTGTGT